>NW_024582649.1:649128-722597 GCF_018398535.1 Haplochromis burtoni | reverse complement strand
AAAAAAAAAAAAAAAAAAAAAAAAGATATTTGATATTCCTGAAAGTAACAGTTTGTGGCTTTGTCATCATTAGTAAGGACAACGCAATGTAGACATGGGGTTTTGAACCTATATATCCACCAAAGGGTGTTACCGTTACACCGACCTTACAGGTCAGTGTGTGCATGGTCAAATTAGACTTCAGATGTTATCCTTGCACAGCAAATTACTGGTAATTACAAATCATTAGCCAATAACTATACTTTGGGTAATGCTCCTTTCTTACTCTTAGAATTGCCAGAATTTACAAAATTGACTTAATGGTCTGTTCAATATTATGCAAAACAAGCAACTGAGTCCATAAACTAATGTGCTACTCTATGTGCCTAACTTTAAACCTTATCCAACCGCAAAGGGGTTTGTTATAAAAAGCAAACATTTGTTATGAAGGCAAATACTATCCATAGATACGAGATCTGGTGTTTTATAGGCTGTAAATATGCTTTTTAATACTGTAAATGTTGGGGTTTTAACTTGGGAGCCTAAATGACCCAACTGCACTTCCTGTGTGGTTGTTACTGTGAATGACACAGACAATATTTCCATATTATGTTGCAATGGATTCCACTTTCCAAGATTTGAATTCTTGGGTGTTGCACAGTTTCTGCTAACAGAATTTAAGTTTTATTATACAAAAATAATAAGCTTCAGGCTACCTTCTTAAGTGTTTTACTGGGAATAACAGAAATATGCTCAGAAATCTGTATGATAGCAAGAAAACGAAGGCATGAATATCAAATGTATTTAGAAATCAGCTGTTTGTTCTTTTTGCAAGCACTCAATACCTACTCATAGAAACCAAACTACAATAACAGTATTGGAAATAAGGAAGCTGTAGTGGTCAAAATGAAGCAGCCACCTGGGCCTGGTAAAGATGAATGAGTTAGGCCAACAGATGAGAGCAGAGACATTTCGGCTTGGACACTATGGTCCAGCCTCTGTCCATCTGTTCACACCATCCTCTTTGTCTCTCCCTCCATCTTTGAATCACTCACTTGCTGATCACCCACTAATGAAGGAGAGAGGGAGAGAGAGGGAGTGCTGGAGGCTCGCCCGAGGCTGCAGGAGAGAGACCAATAGATTAAAGGAGTTCTATTCCCTTTTAAAGTCTCTCCACCTCACTTTTTCCCCTTCTTTTCCTCTGGCGTGCTTGCTTTCTTTCACTAAGTGTCACACTTTTGACTTTTGCCATTGTTCTTCTGTTTATCTCTCACTGTTTGTTTCCCTTCTCTACACCTCTGGTCTTTCATTTTTTTCCTTTTTTAGTGTGTTTTAGTGTTTTTTGCTTGTCTTCCCCTATCTCTTCTTCATTTTGAATCTGTTGGATTTCCCATGTAGTTTCATCTACCTTTCAGATTACCTTTACCTCATTTACCCTGTGCCACATTAACCTTTAATTTATGACAGTGAAATTGCTTCATGGAAATAGCTTTTCAGTGTGTCAAAAATTTGAAGGATGGAGGTCTGCAGGAAAAGACAGTTTGTGAGTGTGTGTCTGTATTTATACCACCATGTTTCCATGGCTCTAGCCCTCTGTTGCCCTCTTCTGGTCAGCTCTGGTATAGTTCAAAAACCTTCCATTCAAGTTCTTTAACCACATCAAGCTTTTTTTAAAGCCTTACATGCATGAGAGCCTTACAATCCTCCTTCTGAGTTAACTTCATTAATTTCTTCCTCCAAACTATCAGCTTGTCTATTAGATCCCATTCCTTCAAGACTGCTCAAGAAAGTCCTGCCATAAATTCATGCTTCAATCTTACATATGATCAATCTGCCTCTGTTAATGGGCTACATACCAAAGGCCTATAAGACAGCATTAATTACAGCATTACTTAAAAAGGCATCACTTGACCCAGCCACGTGTCTTAGCTAATTATAGGCCAATCACCAACCTTGCTTTTATCTCAAAAATCCTTGAAAGAGTAAGTGTAAAACAGCTAACTGATCATCTGCACAGGAATGGCTTATCTGAAGAGTTTCAGTCAGGTTTCAGAGCTCATCACAGCTCAGAAACAGCTTTAGTGAAGGTTAAAAACGATACTTTTATGGCCTCTGACAGTGGACTCATCTCTGTGTTCACCTCAATGCAGCGTTCGATGCTGTTGACCATGATATTCTATTACAGTGATTAGAGCATGGTGTAGTTTATAAAGGTAGTGGTTTGTAGTTGTTGAAATCATATCTATATAACAGACTAATTATTGAGTTCTACAGGATCCTGTACTAGGACCACATCTGTTTACATTATTTATGCTTCCCTTAGGCAGCATCATTTATTCTCATTGCTATGCAGATGATACCCAGCTCTAACTGTCAATGAAGTCGGATGACACACATCATTTAGTTTGCTCAGAGGGGGTCGTTTGATTGTTCAGGATTTATGAATAATCTCTATTATTTTAAGGTCTTACACTTAATAGAGACACGAGGAGCCCTTCCCAAAGGACTGGTGTATTATCCAGGGTCCTGGTTCATCATTTTTTGTTTATTTCAGAACAAATCATTGCAGCAAAAGCCAGAAGCTGCTAGTGCTGCAATGATAGCTCTCAGGATGATAGCTCTCTCTTCAGCAGCATATGACTCCAATCTTGGTTTTGCATTTACTTGAGAATTCTGATTTTACTGCATGTCCTGAACTGTTTACTCTAATATTAAATGTACATACAGACTTCATAGACTGATGTAGGGCAGTAAGCAATACGACATTATTTTGACACTGTGTTCTGTTTCTCAGTGGAAAAATGACAAGTTGAGAGTGATGGCTCTGACCCACTAATGCCATAACATGGCACTAACTGAGGCCCCAGATTAAGATAGGACTGATTTACCCTGTTAGGTCTGGGGGAAGCCTAACTGAGGGGGTCTAATTTAGTCTGATTGTACATAAAAGATTTATAGAAGCTCAACCTTGAACAGGAACCCTTTGTTGTGATTTGGCGCTATATAAATAAAATTGAATTGAATTGAATTGCGATACCTAAAATAAGTTCACCAGTACCAGTCACAGATGGCACTTTATTGCTCAATGACTAGTTTCATACTTAAATACATTTACTAAGAAGTAGTCTTATGTTGCCATTGCTGGATCTGAGGACTTCTTTCACCACTTTCGTATTTCATTGATTTCAGATACTTTAGTTAGAACACGTGGCAAAATTGATGGAAAAAAGTTGAAGTGAATATGCAGATTTATCTACTCAAAACAAGAACTTCAAGTTAAAGGAAAGTCACAGAAAAGTCGCCAAATGACGCTCCTGTAACTTTGTCCGGTGTTTTCTGCAGTTTATGTTTGTATGCCCTTTTTCCTCGCTTGTCCCTAAAGACTCAGTTTTTGTGTGTTTTACTAATATTACATGTGTGGGTAGATTCACAGGTGTGTGTGTGTGTGCATTTTGTATGCAACAGATAAAAAAAAAAAGCCGTTCAGTGTGTGTGGATTCATTAAAGGCAGTGTTGGTCTAGAGAGACCAGCTCTACTAAAACGCCTGCAGGCTTAAATCCACCGAGCTTTCTCTTCTGTGCTAGTCTCTCACTCTCTCTCATTCTTTTATTTTCCTCTGCGTTTGCATGTCTCACGATCATCTGTTTCACTCCCAAACATCCTGGCTGTCTTTCACTATTGTATCGCCTTCTCCTTTGCTAATTCTAAATGTCTTTTTCCAACTTCATATATGTCCAAACCTCCTTTTGTCTGAAAATATGAAATTCTTTTTTCTTCCTGATTGTTTCCCTAGAAAAGCCAGCTTCCCCCATGTCTTGCTTCAACTCTGACAATCAGAATTTCTCTTTGTGTCTTTTTTCTACATTGTCTGGGATTTTTCTTTTTGTTTGCTTCTATTGTTAAAAAAAACAACTAATGCATTTAGTCTCTATTCTCTTTATGTCTCTCCCTCTCTTTTAAGTTGGGAGGTTCAGACCTGCAAAAACTTTGCAACTAACCTGAAAATGGTTAAACAAAGTAACCAAATATCTTTTTACTACTGTATTTTATACATTAGCAGTTCTCTGCTGTTTTACAAGTCTGCATCTTCCAAGTAACTTCTCATTTGTAGTACTGATGTTAGTAACTTTGTCAAAATAGGGATGCCTGAACATATGAAAATGCTTACATGGTTGTAGGCAAGTAACTTGTACACCAGTTAAATACTGTCTGTGTTTTCTACATTGAAAATGACATAGTTCTTACTGGTAAAAGTTATTCAGACTTTATTACCACACATTTGACAATGACATTTCTTTTCAGGGTTGTCTTGCTTACTGTCTGCGGTCCATAGAATATTGTTAGACTGTATTGTTAGACGAATAATGGCAAAGAAAATATGATAAATGAAAGTAGCACTAAATCTTTCCTGGTACAAAATGTTTAGATTCCACATGTGTAACAAACTCTTTGGCTGTCCACTGCCCTCAGTCTAAAATGTGCCAATGATGATTGATGACTAGTTTGTCATGATGAATCCTTGAAATATTAAATCCCAGAATTTTCTGTCTTAGATGTAACATCGTCAACCTATATATCCTTTTCTATGTAACATCACTGACCCAACAAATACAGTTTTGGCAGGCTGTGACACATCACCAAAATCTATCAATCAAAGCTAAATGGGCAAAGGTCAGTGCAGAACCAGGCTCAGGGAGCCATCAGCCATGACCGGCTGAAGAGGGTGAAGAGATTAATTCCCATAAATTTGATTAAAACATGATATTAAGAAAAGACCTAGAAATCTTTTTTGTCTCTAATTTTCTTTTAAATTCAATTATTAATCCAAATCTTTCAATTTGGATTACTGTCCAAAAAAACCAGAAATTCATTCAAAATAAGTCATTAAAATTTCTGTCTTCTAGGCCAACTGTCTCGGATCAAATTCACAGCCACTGTGACATATGTTCTGATGTTAGGTTTTAATCTTTCAGAACCTTTTCTGCTTTTGTTTTCAAAACTCTTTCAAACTTTTATGTGGACTGCCTTGAGCAGTACCGCTGGGTAGCTGTGCTGTCTGAACCACTGCCATCCTAACAAGCTGTATTGTGATTTACTGTCTATTACCTGGAGCACACACATCATGTCACCTAGTCACTCATGAGAGAGGTCAGGGACAGGCAAGAATGAGTGACACTAGTGTTGTGTTCATCAGTCATTATGAAAACATGAACTTTTCACTTGATGCCTAACACAGATCACAATAGATTCTAACACATCTTCACCTTCATGTAATGGATGTGCTTGTCTTCTGTAAAACCAACTGAACATTTTTCCCTATCACTCCGTTAAACTACAACACCATCTTCTAATTTCTCCTTTCTTTGCAAAGTTCTTCTCGCTTTCTTCTATTTCCTTAATTCTCTTTTGCTACTTATAATGCATTTTGTGATCCTTCTCACTATGTGAAAACATGGGAATTATCCCATCTTCATCCTTCCTCTTTTCTCATTCTTCCTGCCCCTTTTGAAAAAGACATGAAACGGCTCGTCAGCCTGTCTCTCAGTGTGAAAATTAGCATTTTGTCCTGCCTTTTTTTCTGTCTGTAAATCACTAGTTCCCATCTCTATCCCTTTCTTTGAGAAAAGATGAATTTCTCTCCCAGCCCTTGTGCTGAGTATTTCTTTCCTTTTCGTGCCGACAAATCACTCTTTTCCGTTTCCCCCCTTTCTTTTTGAAAAGGAAAGTTCACCCTTTATCTCTTCCTTCTCTTTCTCTCTGTTCTCTGAGTGGAAACGAGGACAGATTGACTTTGAGATCTGACCTGAGCTTAGACCAGCTGTCAGCAGGTAATGATAGAGACTTAGAGAGAGACGCCTCTTCACAGAGAGGGATCATGCTTCGTCCTCCACTTGAAAAGAAGCCTTTTAAAATTTAGATCCCTGTTGAGAGAATAGGCTATCCCTCTAAAATATACCTTGATTGATTCCCTAACTATTTGACTCATGTTGCAATGGGGTAACCAGAAGCAGATGTGGAAATCCCACCCAAAAAAAATCGGAGAGTGTGAGCTGCTGCTGTTCCACAAAAACAGGAAAATTGAAGTGCAGAAAGTCTGTTTCTCAACTGAAAATGATGAATGATTCAACGATCGGTTACGATTTAACTGAGAAGATTCTGAATTGGGGATGTAGTTTGAGTACAGGCACATAGAGGTGGAGGCCTGGTATGTCTAGTATTTAGTCTGGCTCTTCTTTCACACAAACATCCAGTGCAAAGAGCTCATTTTGATTGGCCAGAACACAAAGAACACAAAAACTAAAAGAACATGCCTCTAAATCACTGTATTAAATGATTATCTGACATTTAAAGGTATCAAGATGAAAAACCAAGCCAATATAAATAAAACTGGATGTTACTCTTTATTTTTGTGTTTGCATTTGATGTCCACACAAACGTTTTCTGTCGCTATCCAATTAGCCAGAAAGTTCCCCCATGTCTGCAGAAAAAAAAGTTAGGAATCATTAGCCTGCCTGTCTGAAATCAGCTTCCACACAATCAGCAGCGAGTTCATAAAGCCACCGAATTAAACCGCCCCAAAGAAAGGCTGATTTTAGAACAATCTGACCGCGCTCCATTTGACGGTGAGGATGGAAAGAAAAAAAGAGAAAAGACATGGAGAACCTCAGTGCCCTGTAGCCATCTATTTCTGAAAGCCCCCCTTTCACAGAGGAAATTAATTTTGAAAGAGGAAGAATAAAATGAACAGCAGAGGTGACTGGAGGTGCTGTATTAGACTACGCTCAACTAAAACCAAGTCATTTAAACCGTTGGCTGCCAGATTGCCTCCCTGACCTCACATCCTCACTGCAGACAGAGAGGAATAATCTCCCTCAATACTTCCCCCTTTTTTTTTTGTTTTACACATCCTAACCTGCCCCCCTCCCCTTATTCTGCCTGACCCCGCCAGGCCGCCATAGAGCCACTTCCTGATTGCCACTCTGGATGTTCAGAGCTCAGGAACTTTTGGAGAAGGTAATTGAAAAAGTTTCAGGGAGCTCCATGCTGGTATATTTTCTTGCCTTTTTTTTGTTGATGAGCTATGTGACATGTTTCATTTGTGTCACAACAGCAGTAAGGGCCGGTGTCGGGAGTCAGAGCTTAAAGAGACCGGCAAAAATCTCTATTTGCAGAGAAATGATGAGGTAAGTACAGTAAGTACAGTCATTTAAGGGCCCTCCTTTCCAGTGAAAGTTAGCAGACCTTTAGGACTAATAGAATAATTTGCAACACAGTATCAAATAATTTCTTTTAACATAACACTGACAGCAAAGGCTTAAAGTCAGTTCCCTCTGTTTTCAGAGTGCATGTAAAAAAATCAAACCAGCAGGAGACCACTAGCTACACTAAAATCAAACACTGCCATTTGTGCGTGTGTGTGATTTATTTTCTTTCACTGTTCAGCAACAAGGAGACCCCTTCTTAATACCACTAAATGCACTATGATTGGTCTGTTGTTTCTACAACCAATAGAAATGGGCTTCAAATGAAAAAAAAAAAACAAAGGCCCTCCCTATTTAAAATAAATGACAATATCTTTATTTTTACACAGGCCTTCGTCCAGGAATAAAAACACTGAAGCCTTTCTAGTGGTATGCCATCAACAGTGGCCTTCCACACATTTCCACCAGTGTAATATTCCAATTTTCAAAACCTTCACAGGTGAAAGAGCCTAAACAAACGTTAACACCAAGCTCAAACATAAACCCAAATTTAATTCAAATCAAATGGAGTGCTTCTTATATAGTACCATTTTACTCTAGTATGTCTCATTCACCCAAGTACTTTGTTCTACATCTACAAGTGTTTTCCATCTAATATTCACACTCTGATGAACACATCACGAGCAACATGGGGTTCGATATCTTGCCCAGTGACACTTTGGAACTCAGACTGGAGCAGTCAGAGATCAAACTACCAACCTTGCGGTTAGTAGATGACCTGTTCTGCTTTCTGAGCCACAGCCAGGCTAAAAGAAGGAGAACAAACTGCAGCCTCAAACAGAGATGAACTAAATGCATCTTCAGACAAATAAAGATTATAGGAAATAATTAAAGTCATCATAGTGCCAATAAATTTATAGATTAAGTTAAAGGTCAATGCAATTTTATTTATATAGCACCAAATCCCAACAACAGATGCCTCAAGGCACTTGGAGAAAACCCCAAGCAAAAGTGAAAAGGAAAAATGCCCTTTGAACAGGAAGAAACTGCCACCAATGAGGGGAGGAAGAGAGAATAAAAAGCTTCTTTTGGTTAAGGTGTAGATGTAGTGGGACAAAAAGGCCAGTGAGCCAACCGACTTCATGCCCTAGACCTATGTTCTTAATAAGATGTAAATTGTAATACACTGAGTAAAATGATACTGGTAAACAAACTGGTCTGGGGTTTTTTTTTTTGTCTTGATGCATACTGAATTATCCAGGTAAGGAAATCCCAGAAAGTTGATTCTGTTCATCTGGATGTAGAGTTTTCAGTGGAAGAAACATTTCGTTCTTTCAGAGTATTAATGTAAACCAGCTTCTGAGGGCAGTTTTCATCATATTCAATAGTCATTCCACATCTCTGAGAATGTTGGTTCCATGACTTTTCAGAGCAGTTTGAGTAATTTAAACCAAATCTCAGAAAAGTTAGCATTTTATTGCTTTTACAGCTTTTATTGATACAGTTCGCAAATCACTGCTTTAAGCCTTCAAACCACGTTAATAGAAAAGGGTCTTCAGAGAAATATCTGTGCCTTATATCTGAATGCAATCAGCCGCAGTGGACAATATTTGACAGAATCTGACTGTAGCTGCCTGTGTTCGACTCCCATCACGCCAGCCGTCCTTGCTGTGCCGCTTGTTATTATTTGGCGTTCTGCCTAAATGCCTTCACTACCTCAGACAAACCGTGAAACGCTGTGTTGCTCTGAACGCCTCCTCAGTTTTTACCGCCACTGTAAAGATGTGACTGCAGCAACAAACAGCACGCCGCAAATCATCCAGACAGCCACTAAACATGGATACCAAGCCTCTGCTTGGGTGTGTGTCAGAGGGTGCATTATGCCTCCTGACAAGGGTAATAAGATTGCAGAGTTGCTGCTGTGCGAAAACTTTTCAAAGATACAGGAGAGCAGGGATTCTCTATAAGTGGTTTTAAACTTTGAAGAGGGAAATCTAGCAGTATGACTGCTATGAAACAAATGTACAGATTCACTGGATTAGAGGTAAAGTACATTAAACTAGTGTTTAACCTGTAGGCAAAAATTGTTGAAAAGCTGGCTTATAAACTGCTAGTTCCAAAGTTACTAAGGAAAAAATTATTTTGCCCAATCAGAGAACAGCACTCAGTCAGGTGGTTCCAATACTCACAGTCAAGGTGACTCTGTCTGATCCCCTCCACATCTTCAGCATGAATAAACTGGTAGCACCTCTTCCCCACAATGTCCACTGGAGTCAGGTCCATGTAGTCACTGATTCTGAAACAAAGAGTACACGTTCCAAAGTGGTAAATGGACTGGCTCTTCTTTAGCACTTTTCCAGTCTACTTGAGCACTCGAGCATTCACATTCAGAGAGCAACTTAAGGTTCAGGATACTTTGGCCTTGCAGACTGGAGCAGCCAGGAATCGGACCAATAACCTTCCAGTTAGTAGATCATCTGCTATACCTCCTGATCTACAGCCACCCCTAGTGGAAGCTCAACTGTATGTGTAATACACAAATACATGTCTAAAAGGCCCCATGATTTTGATTTTTTTCTAAAATTTCACTTAAATGAAGCTACACAGGTTTCACTTCTTTGAAAGTTCTAAACTTTTTGGTCATCATTTGTTTTTTTTACGCCACTTTCAACGAAACACCACAACCACACGCTGGTTATGTTATTCAGTTGCATTCGTTTAGCTTTTTCTGTTTGATATTTTCCAAAATGTTGTGTTTTCTGACATCTCACTTTGGTTTCTGAACTGTTGTTAAGATTTCTGAAGTGCTGCTGAGTTTTCGAGATTTCTTCGTGCTTTACAGAACGTTGTTGTCTTTTCAATTTTGTTGATATGTTTCTGAAATGTTCTAAAATGGCACCTCAGGGCCACCGTATCTATTTGCCAGCGGTCAGCAAAAATTGAAGAAAGAATCTAATTCTGATAATCAATAACAAAGATTATATTTGCTCCTTTATAAGTGGAATTGCTGATGAAAGAATATCCACTTCCCCATGTTCTGTTCTGTTGCTTTGCTTTGGATGATAATCTTGCATCCATATCCCACCACAATAAGCTGCATGGAAGTGGAAATGTTGTGAAACTTTGAAATACATAGTTTGTCACACTGAGACAATTTTCTTTCTGCAGTTCTGGTATTCGATGATTACGAAGTCTGATTCAGGGGAGGCAAAAAAAGCTAATAAACCCAACAACAGAGACTGAAGCTGCCTGTCTATTGTACAGGTAACACATGTGAGCTTTAAAAAGCTTTAATTTGAACAAATTTGCCACAGGATAGACAGAACAATTTCCCCAGTTTCATTGTGACAGCGAGTGGGCGGTGGGAGGACTAATGTCTGGCAGGCAGATAACAGCACACTCTGTTCTTTAGAAAAACCCATCCTCCCATTTTCTCATTCTCTTAGAAACTCATCCTCAAAATGGGGCTGTAATGGGAGCGACACTTGCCTGTTCACCACAGAGACGCTTTCTGTCGCTGCGCACTGAATATCATCATCTGCCTCGCATTGTGTCCCTTTTTTCCACCCACCAATAAAGCAATCTGCCTACTATCATTTTCCCCTCCTCTCTTTCTATAATAAAACATGAAGGTTTTTTTTTTTTGCCTGATATGAATCTCCTTGGTTGGCCGGTTAACTCCTGCATGAGATCCTGATACCTATCTGCTTTATCTGGACAGAGCAAAGGAGATAGATCCATCAGACACATATTTCACTGTTAAACCGGGGAGGATTGGGTCAGGGTTCTCATGAATAAGATGCTCTGACAGGGAAGGCAACTTTTCTTCTTGAACAGCAGGTGTGAAAGATGAATGCAGAAGTAGTCGGTAGTCAGTTTTTTTGGAATAATTTCTTGTGATATTTAATCACAATATAAGTGGAGCACTCTAAAATGTCCAATCAAAATAAACTAAGATGAACAGATAATTTTGTAGATAAAAACTCTTTTAAAATGTCCTTAAACATATCATTTATTCAGCAATACTATGTTCATATGTATCAGCTGAAATATTATGTACACAATGTGTGTGTAATATAAGGTGATATAAGTCAGTACATCATTAACTGATCATCAGAAATTGTGACTGCCTCTATAAAAGCTGACATTTTGGTAGTTTGCTCATCAGGAGCATTCAGGTATGTGTTAACACAATGTCAAGGAGGAAAGACATCTATAATTATCTTAAAGAAACAATTGCTGCCCATCAGTCTGGGAAATTTCAGGGCCATTCCAAGCAATTTGAAGTTGTATTAAAAGAAAGATAATCGACAAGTGAAAAACATTGAAGACAGTTGCCGATCTTCTCAGGAGTGGACGTCTCACCAAATTCACCCCAAGGCCAGACTGTGTAAAATACCTAAGAGCAAAGTTGAGCGGAAAGTGGAATCAGAAATTTGTGTCATATTGACCGAGAATGTTTTTAGTGTCATTCACTTACACTCAAGTTTAAACACTGGCAACTTTCAGTGCTACCCCTCAACCTTCTAGTATCAATTTCAAAACCCGTCTTCTTCTCAAGTTATCGAAATCACAAGATTTTCAGAAAACTTGCCCAAAACAGTAAACAAGTTCTAAACTTTGACTTGAAACAAACAAAACTGTTTCCAGTCACTCAGTAGACAGTGTTAAAGACAGCTAGTGTTTACTTCTGCAGCACATTCAGCAATAAGTGCAGCTGAGATTTAAACTGGGTTATTGGGCATGTTATTAATTTATTTATTAATTTTTTAATAATTTCTTTTTGTCCAATAAATCATGATAGTGTAATATGTCATTTGCTGTTCATGTCACGTTTCTTGAAGTGTTACTAAGACATGGTAGGGACTAGATATTATTATAAAAACATGTCTTCTCAAAAAGTTTTCATTCATTTGTGTAATCTATAAACTATATGTAACCCATAATAAGTTAATCAGTGTATTAAATATAAACTAAAAAGCATTTTATACAATAAGACTAACAAAATTAAGAATGAAAATGATAGCTAAAGACCTATATGTTGCTTTTTTGTTGCGTTCTTTTCATAAAAACTATTGTGCACTCTTTTTCAACAGATGACAAAAACAAAACAAAAAAACTCAGTTTTTCTGCTCTACCTGTTCTCACAGTAGACAATCTTTAGGTCCATGTTGACTCGGGTCACGAACATTTGGCAGTCGATGCGAACCTCGTTGATTGTTGGCGGCGGGAGAGCGTGAGCCACCGCCACCATCCCCATGATCTGATTGGGCACTGAGCGGCTGTGCGTCAGAGCCATCCTGATCCGCAGGCGCCCTGTGACGTGGATCACCTGAAGGGGAAAAAACAAGTAAAGGAAAGTCAGAGAACTTTTTCATATGAAGACAAGCATTCACCTACATTTCTTTCTTTGTATTGAGAATCAGGATGTATGATAATGCAACTTTTGGCCTCGAAGAAGCTAAAGAAAGACATCAGCTCAGACTTTGTATAGATGATAACTATGAAGCACTAATAACCTGTATGCTGGTCAGCTCAAACTTGATGTCCAATTTAGAGGTGGACAAAAATTATACCAGTGTCATTATGTGTATGTAAGTGCAAATGTCTGTACTAATATATGATTATGTTTATCTGCTTGTCTGGAACAGGTTTCACTTATAAATGAGCCTGGTTCTGCTGGAGGTTTCTTCCTGTTAAAAGGGAGTTTTTCCTTCCCACTGTCGCCAAAGTGCTTATTCATAGGGGGTCATATGATTGTTGGGTTTTTCTCTGTACCTATGAAGCGCCTTGAGGCGACTTTTGTTGTGATTTGGCGCTATATAAATAAAATTGAATTGAATTGAATTGAATTGAAATGAGACACTGAGTCTCAATGGGCACTACCTATATAAATAAAGGCAAAATAAAATTGAAAAAATACATATGTGAATATCTGTTTTGTATCGTAGTCTCTACTAAAATACAAATGTGCTCTATTCTCATTGGGTGGCCGTAGCTCAGGAGGTAAAGCACTTTCTCTACAAAGTGGAAGGCCGGCTCTTCAATCACCTACTCCTCTTGTCTGCGTGTCGAAGCATCCTTTAGCAAGATACTGAACTCCGAGTTCCCCTCAAGCTATCTATTGGAGTGTGTGAAGTTAAAATGTGCTTGTTTAAATGTGTGTAAATGGATAAGAAAGTGCTTTGAGTGCTCAAATAGACTAGAAAAGTACTATATAAGTACCAGTCTGTTTAGGTCTCCCAATTATTATGCTAGTAAACTTTATGTAAATCTTTATGAGGATACTGGCACTTCTTCCTTATCTTCATCTATCATCATATTAATGCCCAAATGCCCAAAATCCAAACTTACCAAAAACTCTCAAACAAGTTTGAGCTATCAAAGAACCATTTCCATGTGTGTCCTCCAAAGTAAGGACCACATAAAATATGTGTCCTGTGGTTATGTGTCCCAGCTCATAAACAAAAACACAAACTGGTCCACACAAAAACTTGTTTCACACAAAAGCTGAAAAAGCAAAGTAAACATACTTCCTGTGCTATATTTTTGATAATGCTAGTGTTTGAATTGAGTTTCTATTCCATTCATGGTTCAGACAATGTATCAATGAAATCTGTAAGTTCTTTTAGTGATTTTGTTTTGTCTTTGACAGCTTTTCCTCTGTCTTTCCTCTGCTGTCTGCCATCATTCCTGAGGAGAATTGAATGTATTAGTCAGGGATAAACCACGAGTGACCCCACATACACACACATTCACGCACAAACAAGGCAGCCCAAAGAATCCCCTTTAATCCGGCTTCTCGATCTGTGAATAGTGAGACGGTCGCAGAGCTTAGAGTCCTGATGTTACACCTATACATGCATATTTTCTTTATGCAGAAAAAAATCACAAACCTAAGCATGGGAACAAGATCAAACCAAGGTTACTGTAACTGCAAAAGCGGAAGAAGAACAGACAAGTCCTTCACTGTAATAGACAGCCAAAGTTCTAGTGTCACTTTCATCTAACATTTTTTTTCCACATAAATTTTAAAGTCTCAGAAGTGTGAACTGAAAGCCCAGTTCTGTTAAGTTCACTTCATTCAAATCAGATGACAAGGGCAGTGCACTTTTTAGCCATATTATTTAACACAATGTAGGAGAGTGAAATAATGACACAGGAATCGAGAAAAGTGTACTGAAACTGATTTTCAAGAATTGTTGTGAAGAGCTGTAGTAACTACAGACAGATAAAGTTGATGAAGCTAGGTTTAGAAGAGAGTTGACAATTACTACCAGTATGGCTTCATGTTGATAAAAGAGCAGTACAAATGCGATGCTTGCTTTGAGAGTGCTGATGGAGAAGTATGGACGAGGTTAGAAGGAGTTCAGTTCAATTCAATTTTATTTATACAGTGCCCAAATCACAACAACAGTCGCCTCAAGGTGCTTTAAATTGTAAGGTAGACCCCACAATAATACATACAGAGAAAAACCCAACAATCATATGACTCCCTATGAGCACTTTGGCAACAGTGGGAAAGAAAAACTCCCTTTTAACAGGAAGAAACCTCCGGCAGAACCAGGCACAGGGAGGGGCAGCTGTCTGACACGGCCGGTTGGGGTGAGAGAAGGAAAACAGGACAAAAGACATGCTGTGGAAGTTTCTTTGTGGATTTAGAGACACCTGATAGGGTTCCAAGACAGGAAGTGTGGTACTGCAAGTCAAGAGTGGCACAGAAGTATTTGAGGATGGTATAGGGCATGCAGAGAGATAACAGGAATCTGTTCTAAGCCTGTTCTTGTTTGCAGTGGTGATAGATGGGAGTATACATGGACTATTGTCTATGCAGATGATGACTGAGTCAGAGTAGACAGTAAGGGGAAGAAAGCCTGGAGAGGTAAAGGTATACTCTGGAGAGAAGAGGAATGAAAGTCAGTAGAAGCAAGACAGAATACACGTGTGAATGAGAGGGAGGCAGGTTTAAGAGTGATGATGCAAAGAGCAGAAGTCATGAAGAAGATTTATGGATGGAGTAAACAGAGGACATGCAGAGCATTGCTGTCTTAGAGAGGATGCTAGGGTGAGATACAGATGCAGGAAGATGACTGGTAAAGGCAGCAGCTGACAGACAAACATACACAATGGCATGAAAAGTGTTTCCCCCCTTCCTGAGTTTCTATTTTTTTATATGTTTATCAAAGTTCAATGTTTCAAATCACCAAATAAATGTAAATATTAGACAAAGATACCACAAGTAAACAAAAAATGCAGTTTCTTAATGAAGGTGTTTATTATTAAGGGGGAAAAGAAAAGAAATCCAAACCTAAATGGCCCCCAGAAAAAGTAGACCAAAAGACAGACAGCATATTGCGATCCAAGGAAATTCAGGACCAAATTATAATAAAATAGGTAGCTGAGATTCTCAATCTGGAAAAGGTTATAAGGCCATTTCTAAAGCTGTGGGACTCCAGCAAACCACAGTGCTGGAGTCAAATGGTAAAAACATGGAACAGTGGTGAACAAAATTAACCCAAGTTCAATGACGACTCATCCAAGAGGTCACAGAAGACCCCAGAACAACATCCCAAGAACTGCAGGCCTCACTTGCCTCATTTAAGGTTCATGACCCCACCATAAGAAAGAAACTGGGCAAAATGGCATCCATGGTGAAGTTCCAAGACTGCTTACTGCTAAGGAACATAAAGGCTCATCTCACGTTTGCATAAAAACATCTTAATGATCCCCAAGACCTTTGGGAAAAGAGTCTGTGGACAGACGAGGCAAGAGTTGAACTTTTTGGACGGTGTGTGTCCGGTTACATCTGTCATAAAACTAACAGAACATTTTTGAAAAGGAACATCATGTCAACAGTAAAATATGGTGGCGCTATTGTGATGGTCTGGGGCTGTTTTGCTGCCTAAGGACCTGGAAGACTTGCTGTGGTAAGTGGAACCCTGAATTCTGCTGCCTACCAAAACATCCTGAAGGAGAATGTCCGGCGATCTGTTCGTGACCTCAAACTGAAGACTTTGGAGTGGCCTAGTCAAAGTCCTAAACTGAATCCGATTGAGATGCTGTGGCATGACCTTGACAACCCTCCACAGCGATGTAAAAGACTTATTAGTTTAGGGAGCAATTCCTTTTTTTTTGCACATGGCCATGTAGGTTTGGGTTTTGTTCCCCTAATAATAAACACTTTAGAAACTGCATTTTGTGTTTACTTGTGTTATCTTTGTCTAATATTTAAATTTGTTTAATGATCTGAAACATTTAAGTGTGACAAACAAAAAATAGGAGGCATGATGAAGGCAAACACTTTTCAAACTACTGTATATAGAAAAGGAGACACATAAGCATGCAAAGTACCTATTTTTTCATTACATTATAAATTTCCACATGAATCACAGATTAAAAACAGTAATGAGTTGATTTGTCCTCAAGCAGATGAAGGGAGATGATCATACCCATGTTAGAAAATCCAGTCTTTCAAAAATTTAGCTGCAGCTCCATAATTTGTTAGATGGTTTTTGTAATTTTGCCTGGGTGCACACAGTTTAAATCAAATAATTAATATGTGATTGAAGAAAGATTGACTTTCAGCTTCAACACAAGAGGTTTTTATGAAAAACTTCATAGTGACTTTTCTTTTCCCCCTTCTCCAAAGTTCCAGTTTTAGAATTCAACTTATTTTTGCGATACATTGTTCTGACCTTATATCCTGAGGACTTGATGTGCACGCCTCTCTTTGTGAGTGTAGATTTCATCCGGATGAAGAAGGACCGTTCCAAGGAGTTATCAGGAGCCAGAAGACTGGGACTGCTGGATTCGACTGCAGACAATAAAACAACAGACAATACAAAAACTGAGTCTGATAAATGTTTCTTTTTCTGAGTGTATTATGCAAAATAAACTGAATGAAAAAAAAAAAATCACACAATGCTCTATAAGATTAATTTAGTTCTTCCAAATGTCAAACAAAACACTTAAAATGTAACAGGTAAGTTGAAATATTTTTAAAGAAGCCTTTTTGTTTGGTATTTTTTTAAAAAGTCATCATACATGGATATGATTTACAACTTGAATAAATGCTTCCAGTAAGGTTATGCCATCAACTGCTAGTTTTAAGTCTTCTTGCTTCCTTGTAAGTCGTTACTGTATGGGCATGTTTAACAACCACCAAGGTAATTAAAGTCAACAAAAACTAAAAACTAAACCTACACGTGCAAAAACATTTTAGTTCCGTAAAAAAAAAAAAATACAGAAAACCAGACTTTTCATAAAAAATATATTTATATATACACACATGCAATTTAATGTATGTACATTTTTGAATAATTTCAAGTAAGAAATCCCAATATAGAACACTTAATTATGCAAGTTATTAATCAGACTGAAACTAAATAACCTAAAGTCCAGGTGGAATGAAACTGAAAACAGTGCATAGCAACAATAATAAAAAAAAAGATTAGTTTACTTTATGATGGTTCACCAAAAGTGTACAGAGCAGAAAACTGTAATTGGCTCAAACACAAGTGAAGCATTTTTAAATGGGTGTATAACAAATAAACACATTCATACTGTCAGTTCAGCCAGTGAGCCAATCACAGCTGCAGTCAACCCGTCAATCAAATCAAAGCAGCTCATGACACTCAAACGGGGAAATGTCAAAACACATCAGAAGAGGACGACGCAGCGATTCGATGCAAAGTAAAGGGTTAAGGTTAACAGCTTGAAAACGACAATCTTCTGATATTAGAACTAATAAAATAAGCCTCATGTAATTGTTGAAAGACTGAAATTTGATGCTTCCTTTAGCAAAGTTAAAATTGCTCAGACGACTCCTAACTGATAGGTTAACAGCCTGTGGCAGCCTGGCCCTTCACAACATGAAATCCTCACACAAGAAGTCAATTTTTTCAGCAGCCTTCAAAGTTCAGCCAGTGAGCTTACATCAAATCAGGAGGTAGCAATGCTTACGTAAGGTGAGATGCTTCATTTGTCAGCAGCTGTCAGCTTTCAGAAATCAGCTGCATATTCATAACTTCTCCGTCCATCAGAGGAAGCGATGTGAGGAGAGACAGCCAGGAAATGTTCCCTTACACTTAAACATGATGACCAACAGTGTTCAGTACGAACACAATCCAGGTTGCTTAAGTGTACAAATGTCAAAATTCACTTGGAATTAAGCATGGCAATATGGGAGTGTTATTGTTGTAGCATTATTCCCAGATGTGTCTGGAGAGCTGTACTTGTGAATGTGTAACAGTGTATTCAGATTTTCAAGAGTTGAAGCTGGTTAAGGTTACAGAAAGGTTGTGATCATGTAAGTTCAATCAGACTCACCAAATTATTTTTCTTTGAACTAATCCACAGACTTTGGAGTCAAAACCTGTGTAGAATTTCCATGTAGCCCCAACCACCTCCTGCTGACTCATACACAGTTTGTGAATGCATTATTTCATTCACTGAAAAACACAACACTGTGCATCTCTGTGTAACTCAGTCAGGGATTATGTTGCTCCTAAACACAGTAACAATTTTAAAAAAGAGTGGGAAAGTCATGTGCAATTTTTTTGCCCCATCCTCCATCAGAAATTCTCAAAGAGCAGCACAGGGTACGATTAATCATCACAATCAAATTGCGATCGTTCACTTGGAAGAAGAGACTCAAATGAGAAGACATGCTAAAGTCACAAAATCCAAATTTGATTCAAACACAAGCGGTCAGTCAGAGAAAGTAAACAAGTGGAAGAAGGGGCTGACAAAGGGCAAAAAAGCAAAACACAGACTGATCGATGAGAAACGTAAAACAAGAAAAAGAAAAGAAAAAATACAACAGGAAGTGAACCAAAACTCAAAACTACAGCACACATCCTTTAGACGTGTAAGATAAGATAACTCTTGTGCTGGCTAATTTCCTACAGCTTTCATCAAATTAAAAAAAGCTAATCCAAGTCCATATTTGTAATTCCAGACATACTGGGTTATTTGTTTTCTATTTGCTTGTGAACATTTAAGGTAATGTGAAAGCACAATTTAACCACAGACAGCGATCAACATGTTATCGTGCAGCTTACATCCACCAACGCCGCTTCCTGCAACTTTAGCACGACGCAGAACCGGAACATTTCCTTCCAGCATGTAAATCCTTTTATGATGTCTCAACACAGTTGTTCAGGTTGGTGAGCACTAAAAGGCTACTTGCTTTTCCCTCTGTTGCAGGTCTTTATTTTTCTTTGTTTCAGGAGGCAACTCCCCTAACACACACACACACACGCACAACCATGCACGCTTATGCATGCACACAGTCAGGTCTCTGGTGGATGTGGCAGTTTGATCAGCACTGATATGTGTTGACAACGTCTAATCTGAAAAAATTGAAAGAAATGAATTAATATGCAAATTCATCCTTTATAATATAAACGTCCTTGAAGAGAGGAAGACAGGAGGGAGGGGGGGAGGGGGTGAATGAGAGAAAAAGGGAGTGAGGGAAAAAAGGAGAGAGGGAAAGCATGGGGGTGGAAAGACTGGAGAAAATAAAGGAGGAAGTAAGGGAAAAATAAGAGAAATACAAATTTGAATGTGAAACAGGTAGACAGAAAGAAAAGAAGACATTTAAGAAAAACCTTGATAGAAAAAGGAAAGTAGATGAAGCATGGAATAAAAATACTGACAACCACTCATGCTACCCATCAGAAGATTTTCAAAAAACGTGACCTTGACCTTCAGGTCAAAATCACTGACATTCAAACTCATCTGAGTAGATACAACAATGGTATTAACTTAACTCTCCATCACTTCATTCTTGAGTTATCACATTCACAAACATAGGTGTGCACACTGCTCACTTGATCCGGAGATGAAAATGAAAAAGAAAAACAAACAATTCTAAACAAGTGGAGCAAAAGCAAAAGATGTGGAGAGAGCAGGAGATGGAAGGGGAGGAAGGAAGAGAAAAGAAAGAGAAAAGAGGCAGAGGGAGGCAAAAAGAAATGAAATGAAGTGAAGGCGATGAGACTTGGGTAAAGGGAAGGTTTAGAAAAGAGGTTGGAGAAAGAATGAAGTAAGAACAAAGTGAAATGTAACAGGAATGGAAAAAGGACAAAGTGAAAAATAGGCAGGGATATCTGAGGAAAAAGGGGAAACAAAAGGGGAAGGAGGAAAAGGAGAAGAAGAAGAAGGAGGGAAAGAAAAGGACATGAAGCTTCCCAGGAGGAGCTACAAATCTTCATCTCCACCCCCTCCCTCTTCTTCTCTTCCATCCCACCACCAGTCGCTCCTAAAGGAAAACAGCAGCCGATCTGACGGAGAATAATGATGATGGAGGGAGAGAGGGAATGGAAGAGAGAGAGGACAGACAAATGACAGGGGAGCTGGACCCCCCCCCCCCCCACCCCCCTTCTGTCTTTGTTATTCTCTTTGAATTAATGGGATTAGTTTCTGCATGCATACACACACTCACTCACTTGAGATATCACATTCACTGTCATACACACCTCTTTTCATTTTAACACACACACACACACATACACACACACACGCGCGCACACACACACACACACACACACAGGTTGTGTGCTTGTTTGCAATTAAACAATTTCTGCATGAATGAAGTGAAGGAAGAACTGAAACAGCAAGAGAAGGAAGAAAGGCGAGGAGAGAGAAGAGAAAAGGAATCCACGTGACGAAGAACAGGAAGACGACTGGAGTAGAAAGAAAAATATAAAAAGAACAAGAAGACAGAAGGAGGAGCAGTGGGTCTAAGAGAGAAAAAAAGGGTCAAAGGAGAGGAGGAGGGTGGTGAAGAGATGAAGAATCGTAGAGATGCATCAAGAAAGAGCAGGGAACAAAGGGGCTCTGAGCAGAAGCAACAGAAATTATAAAAAAGGAAATACAGAAGGAGAGTTTAAGAGTCAAAATAGAGAAATAATAGCAAAAAAGAATGAGAAAAAAGAGCATAGGAAATGGGAGCATGGGTATGAAAAAAATGAGAATGATAGAAAAGAAACAGCGTGGAGGAAAAGAAAAGAAGCACAAATTTAGGCATAAAGCAAGGAAAAAGTAGGGGAAGTGTGAGCAAGAAAATATAAACAGATGGAAAGGAAATGGAGGAGGAATAGGAGGAGAAGGAAATTAAGAAAAATGGTGTAAAAGTAGACGAAATATTAGATGGAAGGATGGAAAGGAGGAAAGAGGAAGTCAAGAGAGAATAAGTTGTACAGCAATGGAAGGTATAAAGAGGATGGACAGTGTAGGGAGCAACAACAGGAGAAGAAGACGAGATGGAAAAGGAGGAAGCTGTGAGAGTAGAGAACTGGGAGAAAAGAATAACAGGATGAAAAGAGGAAGAGATGATCTGGAGGAGGAGGAAGAGGAGGAGGGGTAAGTTCTGTTGTAAAAGAAGTGAAAGGAAGAGGAGGAGTGGAGGGAATAAGAACAAGTAAAAGATTACAGGAAAGAAGAGGAGGAAGAGTGGAGGGAGTCTGAAAGAACGCAGAGAGGGGAAAAAAGACAAACAGAATAAAAAGAAGAGAGAAGAGGAGGAGGAGCAGGATCATGTGGGGATTCAGAGGTGTTTTCTCATTCTGCTCATTCGGCGTGCGTAGCCATGGCGTCTTCGGGGACGACGCTCCTACAAGACAAAGATTAGCGCTACAAAGGCAGCAGGTGGCTACCGGCTCTGCCGCCGCCCGACTCTGGGACCTAATTATCTACGGCACTGAAACTTTCCCTCGTTTGAAGGACAAATGATTAATTAAAAAGAACAACTCACCTACGCCTGTGATCTGTGGACAATACCCAGAGTACTGAGGGTTTCTTTCCACCAGTGTGTGTGTGTGTGTGTGTGTGTGTGTGTGTGTGTGTGTGTGTGTGTGTGTGTGTGTGTGTGTGTGTGCGCAATTGCCGGGAAGTCTCAGTGGGACAGGGTATCATTGTCAGACACTCTAATAACGTTGCCTGGTTCAGGGAGCCCGTTGTGTCCGACTGATAACTAGCTAACGTGACAGAGGAGCGTGGGGCGAAACAAAGCAAGCTACAGCAAGGTCACTGCAACCTCCACCAGCTGCCGCTGCAGCCACAGCAAAGCGCCGCTACGACAAACTAAAGGAAGAGTGAGGAAAACACACTAATTTAACAAGAGGCGTGTAATACAGCAGATAAGGCAGACACATGTAGCACATTAATGAGTCATTTAGCAACTTTAAGTGGCTGAAAAGAGAAGCTCACAACAAATTAATCAGACTGACAGGGAAGCAGAAGTGTGCTTAAAAGACATCTCAAAGGCTCTGATGTTTCCAGTGTTGAGAAAACAAAATGGCAGAAAGAAAAAGTGGATCAGGCCAGAGGTGATTGATACTTTCAATTTGAGATACTAGGAAGAGTTAGGGAATGATCATAGGGAAGTTCTATGAGAAATACATACAGTATTGAAAATCAGCTTAGAAAACACTGGACAGAACTTTTAGTGTCCTGTGTACTTTAACAGAAGAGGCGCAACATGTTAAGTTGTAAAAAGCTTCTACTGGTACTGTAATTGATTCTGCGTGACTAATGAGCCATATCTTGAAGTAATGGGTGAGATTTGTGAGGATGATGCAAGACTTGCATCAAAACAGCAAGACAGTGGTGAGGTGACAGACGGGTTCAAGGTGGGGGTGGGATAGACTCTGAGCCCGCTCTTGTTTGCAGTGGTGATGGAGGAGTTGACAAGTGAGGTCAGGCAAGAGTGTCAGTGGACCATGATGCTCACAGGGACACTGTGATCTGTATTGAGAGTAAGGAGCAGGTGGAAGAGAGCCTGGAGGTGGAGGTATGCTCTGGAGAGAAGCAAAATAGCTGAGGTCAGCTATCCAAAGCAACAGACAGAGCGAAGTAAGGAAGAAGAGAGTGTAGGCAAAGCGGAAGTGGTTGGAGACAAGTGTTAGGGGTGATTTGTGAGTAAAGAGACCTGCTATAATGTAGGGTTGTGTTGGCAATTATAAAAAGGCAGGAGAGGTGACAGGTTAGGAGTGACCAGAATTGACAGTTAGAGAGGAAAGGCTGAAGCGATCTGCAGACCACAGAAAGACCACAGAGGAGATTCATGCATGTCATGAAGGAGGACATGCACACGGTCGGTGGGACAGACAAGGATGGCAGGGATCGGGTGAGATGTAGGCAGATGATTCCCTGTGGCGAATCCTAAACGGAGCAGCCGGAAGAGGTACATCTCTTCATCATTGTTATAAAAAGTACATTATTTACTTATCTAAGATACTGTGGGCTTGCTTCGATTCATACACATAGAAATGGATGTGTGTGCCACTGCCCACACTGAAGCCATAAATGCAATCTAATTCTCTGGGAAACACTGAACCACAAGGCAGAGCAGACCCATGGGAGATCAGACAGGCAACCATGAAGGATGCGCCGCAGTGCACTTTCTTCCGAACACAGTATATACATATATAAAAGCAGGAATAATCTAAATATGGGGTCACACACACACACACACGGAAAGCACAAGCGAGCTAGGTATTCATCACAGGGAGAGACTATTGTCAAAGAAAAGTTTAATTGTGTAAACACTCTGTAACTGTCCTGTCATATTCCTGCCTCTCCGGCTCACTATCGCCTCCATGGCTGTAATTGAATTGCTAGTGTCAGGAGGGAGAGGAGGGGAGGAAGAGGTGGAGGAGGGAAAGGCAGGAGGCGAGACTCGCCTTATGAATAGAATGTGTTTTCTATCAGGCAGGATTTGACAAATTGTGTCAGGAAGAAAAGTCCAAGCGATAACAGTTTGGTATATGAAAGTGGAGGAGGTGCTACAGGGGAATGGAGAACAGGCAGTGAAAGGGCGAAGAAGGGGGATGAGGAAGGAAAGAAGGAAGGAAAGAAGCAGGGGCAGAAATAGGAAGTGATTTTTTAAAAATGTGGAGGAACAGAAGAGCGGAGATACTGGTTGGAAAAAGAAGATAGGAAAAGAGGGCTTAAGAAATCAGAGGGGAGAGGTTTGAAAGAAGACAAGTATGGGGAGTGAAGACGAGGAGGAGGTGGGAGAGATAAAGAAGCAAGGAGAAAAAAGAGGAGATAAAGGAGGTAAAGGCAGAGGACAAAAAGAAATGGATGGAGGAAGAGGGAAGGAGATGATGAAGACTACAAAGTTGGGAGTAAAGACGGAGAGGAAAAAGAGGACGAGACAACAGTGGAAAGGAGAAGAAAGAGGAGGAAAATGAGTGAGAGTGGAAGATAGGAGCTGTACTGTCTGTACTGAGGAAGGAAAATGATCTGAAGAACAAGGCAGAGACGAAATTGAGGAAGAGGACGCAATGAAGAAGGATTCAGTGAGATTCCTGTACAGTTTTTTACAAAGCTTTACAAAGTTTGTGTGTTCGTGTGTGTAACAGTAGATTCCCTCAAAGCCTTTCCCACATTGTTTAAAGCCTGGGAACCAAAGTTTTTTTCATATATAATCTGTAACACACCTCCACTTCTCCTCCTCCTCTTCCTCACCTCACTTTCTCCATTTCCTTTCCTTTTCTCCCCCAGTGCATCCTCCCCACATTTCCTCTCCTTTTTCACTACAGTGATAAAAAAAAAGATACTTTTATTTTGACAGTCTTATCAGGACAGTGAGCTCAAATCAAACAGTGCTCTAATAGCCTTGAGACACCTCAGTCCTAGCTTTGTCTCTCCTGGTCTCTTTTGACTCCTGTATTTCCTCCTCTGAGATATCCCTCAACCCCTCGTTTCATCTTCCTCACTCCTCCTCCCTCCTCTTCTTTCTCAGTGATCTCCCTGTGATAGGACTAAGGCTTTTCTAAGCTGTATTTAGCTTTTCCACTTTCTCTTTTGGGAGCTGATCTACCTATGAAAAGACGGGGGGAAAGGGAAGACAGAATGGTTGTGAAACAAAGACAAAAAAGAAGATGAACGATTACAAAGCAACAAAAAAGGTCAAAAGTTTGAAGGCAGATCTGTATATTTTGGTTAGGTACCAGTGACAGGAACCCTCATGTGCTGGAGAGAGCAGTGCATTAATGATCAGCGTGTCTGCGTCTCATGTTTTACATAATGACACATTCAAGTGTCCGCATACCATTGTCCACAAAGTATAGAGACAATAGGGTTGAGGAAAGGAGGGAAGACGTGGAGTCTGAGGTGGAGGGTAAATGAACAGACAATTTGTTTTCCCTGATACGGATGATGAGACTGACAGCTCGTCTTTGTTCTGACTGAGGTCGGAGGTCACAATGACACACGCATACACAACGCAGAGATAATAGGCAATTGTCTGTATCTGCAACCTGCATAATTACTTCCAGAGACAGAGAGAGACGTGACTCCTGCTGGAAAGCCCAAAAGGGAGGAGAAAGACAGAAAACAAGGGCAAAACAAGCCAAAGTCAGGAGACTGCAGAGAGAAAGAGAGTGACAGTTTAGTTCTTGCGTTAGTCCTGAACCGGCTACTGTGAAGCAGGATTTGGGGCTTTAACTCCACAATTCAGTCAACTTCAGGATTTTGGAATTTTGGAAAGGGGGTTACTGGTTACTGGGTTACATCGGCATAATAATTAATGCTGCACACCTAAGAGGTCAACCCCCACCAAAACACTGCCTACCTGACAAATCAGGCCTCTTTTAAAGACATATACATACTCAGAAAATCTTATGGGCCCCCTATGCAGGTAGTGGCAGGGTCAATGTTTTAAAGACCATTTAAAGTTTTTGTCTTTCCTTGACAAACATCAATAAGCAATATAGATTTTTAGGAACAACTTCACTTCACTTTTTTTCTTTCAGAAGCTTTAAAGCCACTTCATTGCTCTATGAGCCCTAATATTGCAAAATCATTAATTGTTACAGTTGTGGTCAGAAATGTACAATAATCAGGGGCATGAATGTCATGGTAATTTGGGGCTTTTAATGATTTCTTTGAACTGATTTATTTTTTTGAAGCAAGCTTCACATTGCCTTGGACTTGAGAGGGTGCTGATCGAGAAAGAAACCCCTAATCTAAAACTGACACCTTCAAGTGGAAATTTGCTGCTGCCCATGTGGACAAGCTAAATGCCTTTTAGAGTAAAGTTTTATAGATTGGGCTATTTGGCCACAAGTAAATCAAGTGTATTTTTCGTTTGTGTTGTATTGGCAGAGCATGCATTTTTAATATTGTTCAATCATTTTCATTTAATTGTGGGAAGCCAAAATCATGTCAATCACTGAAATGAGAATTCAATTAACTGCGCAACCCTATTATGCATTACTGCGTATTTACTTTACAGAACAAACAATTGCAAATGCAGCGACATCTTCCAGTGTCTTAAACCTGTGACACCTGCGTCATTTATGATCGTACTATTTATATGATGAAACGGGAGTTAGATGATGAGACGCAATCTCTCCAGCATGTTTTGCGGATGCCTCAGGAAGCTCCTCTTGCTACAAGTCATGCCTGACTCATCTCACCTAAGAGGGGTCCAGGAGGCAGATGCCCATATCATCTCAGCTGACTCCTAGCATCTCTACTCAGCCCCTCCAGAATTACCAAGCTCTGCACTCTATCTCTAAGGCCGAGCCCAGACAGCCTTCAGAGGAAAGTCATTTCTACTGTTTATATCTCCAGTCTAATTCTTTCAGGCAGTTCCCACAGCTCATGGACATAGGTGTGGGTAGGAACATCGATTGATCTGTAAATCGACACCTCTGCTTTCCTAGTCTCTTCAACACAACAGACCACTCCAGCACTGGCATCAATCTGTCTGTCCCCTCACTCTTGGACAAAACCCCGAGATACTTTAACTCCTCCACTTGGGTAGCAACTCATCTCTTACATGGGGTAGACACTGCACCTTTTTTCAATTCAATTACAGTCACCAAGAAGCACTTTATATTGTAAGGAAAGATCCTACAGTAATAGAAGGAAACCCCAACAATCACACAGGGGAGAACCATAGCCTCAGACTCTTCTGCTACTCCACTATCCACTGTAACTGGTTACATGCTGCCAACACCACCTGTTATGTGAACCTTGTTAGAATGGTAAACCTGGGCTTATTTATTGAGCCTTTGTGTTGCCGCTTAGCCTGATTAGGGACAATAGTGCAAATGAATAACTAAACTTCAAATCTAAAAATGTATAATATGAGTGAATTCCATACATTGCTGATTCTGTAGCAGTCGGTTTTGCAGGGTGGAGTTGCTAACCCCACGCCCAACCCTCGTCCTTTCTCATCCAGGCTTGCCAGGATGATCTGATGATCTGAGCCCGGATGATCTGAAAATCGTCGACATCACCTGGGACGAAGCCGAAGCAGTCGCCACTGACCGACGTCAATGGAGATCGTTAACTGCCCGATACGCCACTTGGTGTAGGCGAAACTAAGTCGGGGTGGGCAACTCCAGGCCTCAAGGGCCGGTGTCCTACAGGTTTTAGATACCCTGCATCAACACACCTGAATCAAATGATGAGTTCATTACCAGGCCCCTGGAGAACCTCAAGACATGTTGAGGAGGTCATTTAGTCATTTAAATCAGCTGTGTTGGATCAAGGACACGTCTGTCGTACACCCCTGAACTAAGTGCTAAGTAATGGGGGAATTAGATGAAATGCACAATGCAAGAAGTAGAAGAAGTACAGAGGAATGTCAAAAGATCACGAGTGACAAATTAAAGCAGAGGTGGGTTAGAACTGTACTTGCATGTGTGCCACACATGCAGATGTGAAGCAGATAAATCCATAGCTTTTGGTCCCAGTCATGCTAAAGAAAAAACAAAACAAGCCAAAAACAAATACAAACAGACAAAGAAAATATGAGATTTCCCAACGGGCTCTTCCTCTGACATTTTCAGTGACAACAGTGGTGTCACAAAACAAATACAGTGTCCACCACCTTATAACACTCCTATCCTGCATTGTTTTTTAGCCAAACATAGCAGGGTGCTGGATCTCTTCTTTTCTTTTTGTAACAACTAAAACCTGAGGAGGAAGAAGCTTAAACCTTGTGAATATGAAGTGTTAGACACACAAGCAGCCCAATAAGAAATGGTCTGTTAGTTTTCTTTTTTACTGAATTAAAGCCAAAATAGACGTTAAACTGCTTGTAAGCAATCTACATTCAGAGAGTGGTTCAAGGTTCAAATTTATTTATATAGCATATTTCCAGACAGATGATTATAGCTCAGAGATGGTTATACTGGAATCCTAGTTTTGGACTTTTTAAGTCTTGGCCTGGACAAATACCCCCATATGAACAAAGCATCCTTTGTCCCATACATCCACTGCAACTCTTCTGCACATGTCCAAACCATCTCAACCTTGCTGCTCTAACTTTGTCTCCAAAACAACAACCTGAGCTGTCCCTCTGATCTGCTTATTTCTAATCCTGCGCATCCTGGTCACTCCCAGTGAAAACCTTAGCATTTCATCATTTCTGTCACCTGCATATATACAACCAGTCGCACTACCAGCTTGTAAACATTCTCTTTCACTCTAGCTTCCCTCTGTCACAAATCACCCAGGCTTTACTGTTCCACCTGCCTCCCTCTCACTCGCACATGTATTCTGTTGTACTTCTACTGGCTTTCATTCCTCTTCTCTCCAAAGCATACCTCCACCTCTCCAGGCTCTCTTCCAACTGCTCCCTACTCTCACTACAGATCACAGTGTCATCTGCAAACATCATAATTAACAGAGACTCCTGCCTGAACTCATCTGTCAACCTGGACACCAAAGAACCTTCTTTGCAGTTCCTTGCAAAATCATAGAGCAGATCATAGACAAGTTAAACAATCTATCTTACCCCGAAAAAAAAAAATGCTAGCTTGCCAATGCAGGATGCTTTGGGAAATTTTCTATAGCTATTGATTCCAGATTTCTTTGGCTACCCTAATTATGACTAAAAATGAAAATATGGAATACATGCTGAACACACTGAAATATTAAAAGCATTATAGCTGATCATTAATATATAGGTTTGTTTGCCATTTAGAAGAATTGGAGCCAGCACGCATATGGCGAGAGGTGGCATACACCCTAGGCGGGTTGCCAGTGCATCACTGGTTTTGCTCCTCATAATGTAAATCTTTTGGTTTTAGGTTTATCAGCCACACTGGAATAACGTGCTTTTTTAGGGTTTGACTAGCAGCTAACAATATGACTATAAAATCATCAGCATTTGATTAACAACTAACTTCAAACGGACTTGTAACTTCTTATTGCATGTTGCAAATATTTGTCACTCAACAACACAATTATAAACACATTTTAATACATTTAACCAGTGGTCTTTCAAAGTTGCATCACTGCAACTTCCATCACTGTTCAGGACAGTTTTTTCTAAAGAGCCCATTTCCATGTTAAATTAATTCATAACTCAGTCTTCACTTTTCTTCCTCTGTGTCTCTGAGTCCTTCTGTTGTTATTTCTTTTCTTTTAATTTCTATCTCTCTCCTCGTCTCTCTGTTCATGTTTGGCCAGACGAGCGCAGCGTCCCCAGATAAAAGACAACCAAACAAGAAAGGGAAGTACAAAAAAAACAAAAAAAACAAAAAACAACAACACAAGAAGCAGAACACGATGAGAAGGAAGAAGAAACAGAGAGGACGGGGACAACAGAGCGAGGCGCATGCTTGGTGTAATTGAATCCAGGCGGCAGCAGAGAGAGGGACAGATGGATGAACTGAACAGATTAGCATCCGTAATCAGAGGAAGGCGTGAGGAGGAATAGATGTGGCGGCCGTGTTCACTGAGCTGCTAACTGGTTTTACAAACATGTCTGTGAAGAGTTGCTCTGGCTCCTGATGAACACAAACTATGACTTATTGTCTCTGATCAGATGGAACAGACGTGCACCCGCTGTTTTACATGATTACTACTTCTACTGAGGCTTTGAAGAGGGTCATCGCCTAGCTCTGATAGAGACAAGAACGTGGACAGATCTGTTGCCGGTCACAGAGTGTTGGCTGTGAAACTTCAAGTTCATCTGTAAGAGACATTTAACAAACAGGAGGAAATGTCTTATTTAGTTTTTTTCAGCCTCGGATGAATCCATATTTGCTGTTCCAGTGTGTATAAATCAAACACAGTGTGTGCTGCTTATACGTTGTTGGGGGTACCGGAGCAAACTACCCTGAACAGATAATGAAGGCCTCTCATTGGCTTCAGGTTTAGGGTACGGTTAGAGTCAGAGTAAGTCTCCGGGAAATAAGAATAGCTCATCTTGCCATCATGCTAATGTGATCTTATGTGGGTACAGACTTGCGACCTTAGAGCTGGGATGTTCGGCTCAAGCTTCATGCCCCCCTTTTTAATCTATCTTCGTCACTTGAAATATCAGCTTTTCCTTGCTTCCTTCCCTCTGTCCCATTGTGTTTACACTTGTTAGATACCTTCTTGATTAAGCCTCCAATTTACTCTTTCTGTTGCTTTCCTTTTATTAAACTAGATCCATTTTTGGTTTTTTGTCCCTTTTTAGTTTTCACTAAGTCTATCCATGTTAACCTTCATGCCCATCTTTGACATTCTTTCCTTCCTTCTTTTCTTCTTTCATTCATACCATTGGTAAACTTGCTGTAAAATGCATTTCCACATCCTTCCATAGTCAAATGCTTATCCATTTTTTCCTTCCTTTCTTCCTTCCATATGATAAAGTGCTATATAGGGCCTTTCTTTTCTGGTCTATTATTTATTCACTTAAGTTCCTCCAGTTTACCCCATTCGTCCTTCCTGTTTTAAACTGGATCAATTTTTGTTCCTGTTTAGTTTTTGCACTCTCTATCCTTGTTTTCTATTATATTTCAGGGACCTGCTAAACATTATTTCTTAATTTCTTCCCCTGCTTGTACTTTCCTTCCTTTAGTTAGTCTTTTCTTATTCCTGTGCTGTAATACTGAAACTTTAACACATCGTCTTCTCTTTGCACCGTCAGGGGCAGACCTCTTCACCATGTGTGACATATCACTCTCTAAACTTAGTTTGAGCTCACTCACTCTCACACACACACCCTTCGTGCCCACAAATTAAAAGTTGAGTGTTGGACCTTGAAGAGTTCCCATGTTATCATTGCTGTGACAGAAAGATAGCAGTGAGGAATGCTTTATTTGCCGTCCGGTGCCGTCCTGTCCTCTGCTGCCGTTATCTGAACAGCTCCGACTTCCATTGTAAACAGCCCTGTCCTCGTTAAGAAGCCTAATTAGAAAACTCTAATAATAATGGTGTGTGATTGTCCATTGTGTACTCTAAAGATTCCATTTAGAGCGGTGGCGAGCGGGCGGCGGTTTAATAAAACTTAACCAAACGGATAATTTTGCTCTAGTAATAATCCTCTGCTTCTGAAAGTTCTTTGTTTGCCTCAAGTGGTTTTATTGCTTTGCTTAAAAAAGACACTGATTTAATTAATCTGGGCACTTTCAGAAAATCCATTGTGACTAATTTTGCCACTGAGTGTGGATTTTAGAGGACCTGCTGTATAGAAATCATTTACCAGGTCTGAAAAACAGAACAGCTTTATGCAAGACTTTGAGACTGAAAGAAATTCCTTTTTGTGTTAAGACTGTTGGCAACTCTGCTTGTGAGAGTGAGCTATCCCTCACTAATTAGTTTACTGAAGAAAAACAATCATGTATTAACCTTGATCATTATCTAGAAACAATCAGCTCACCGGCCTAGCTTGTAACGGGTGTAACCTGCCACCGCACAACCTGTGGTAGTGTGATTGCCCTTAGCACTGTGCAATCTTGGGAATCAGTTTATCAATATGCAAGATTAACACGGTGGACAAGTATATTTTTCACTTCGATTGTGGCTCAAGGGTTGGCAGTTCGTCTTGTAATCAGAAGGTTGTCGGTTCGAGCCCCGGCTCGGACAGTCTCGGTCGTTGTGTCCTTCGGCAAGACACTTCACCTGCTGGTGTTGGCCAGAGGGGCCGATGGCGTGATATGGCAGCCTCGCTTCTGTCAGTCTGCCCCAGGGCAGCTGTGGCTACAACTGTAGCTGCCTCCACCAGTGTGTGAGAGTGAATGAATAGTGGAATTGTAAAGTGCTTTGAGGGTCTCAAAAAGCGCTACATAAATGCAATCCATTATTAATATTTTAACCATGATGTTTTCTAAGCCTAACCAAGCAGTTATCCAACTTCAGGTTTCTGCCAATCCAGAAAGAATCACCAAGAAATCTAACAAGCATGGACCGGAAAAACACGAACCAAGAACTTTCTTGGGAAGCCACTGCCGCATAAAGTGAAAGCTAAAAATCAAAGATACACACATTGGACACAGGCTGCAGTGTCCTGGTCCTTATACAAACTTTTCTTACACTTGCCATAAAAAAATTGTAATAGCTAATACATTGCAATAGAGGAGGACTGAAGTCCCTCCTAGTGGTCAGTGAGTGAGATATTACGAAATGAAGCTGGTAATAAAAAGATAAAACCAACACTGAGGTAGAGAAAACAGCCAAACACACAACTGACGAAAGAAAGTGTGCGGGTTTGCTTTGCTAGAAGCACGTATGAATTTGACCACAAATCAAAATGATCACATACTCAGCTCACAAAAATCAGGAGTGAAAGGTGGATTATATTTTGAAAAGTTCATTTTCATTTGTGCTCATACAAAGAAACTGAGGTGGATTTGGGAGAATTTCTTTTTTCTTTCAGTGACTGGAGTCTGAATCCATATCAATCACCACACCTCAAAATGCTTGGACAACATTACCAAAGCAAGCTGCTAAGAAAAACCCAGAAACTTTTGTTTGCTACCTAGCTATAGTGCTCTATATGATGCACAGCACATTAGAATTTCTTACATACAGTTGGCATCAAGCTCTTTTTAAAGGCCTTTGAGGAAAACAAAAATATTTGAGAAAATGAGGCTTGAAGAAAGAGGTGAATGACAACTAGAGTGTGTAATACAAGAGAACAGTGTACATGTGTAAATATCCCTCCAGATTTGACCTTTGCCTCCTGTCCTGGAGTACAAGTGACATTTCAAATGCAAATACAAACACACTCGACTACCGAACACACACACACACACACACACACACAGTAAATTTGTCCTTGGGCAGCAGCCGCTGCCAATGGCTACTCTACATGACATTAAACGTAGGTGACTGTAAACTTGGATAATTATGATAAATGTGAGTGATTATGACGAATTATTCCCCTCCATTGTGCTAATAGCATAATTAGCAACAATAATCAAAGACTTATGATGTTGAAATAAGGCAATGCCGCGGACAATTAGACCGCAAGGAGCTAGTAATGGAGAACTTATGGTGTTTTCCTGGAGGGCAGAATTACTCTTACTTCCAGAAAGACTTTGAAACTGGGCTGGTTTTCTTAGTAATTCTGCCCTCTGATGAGAGAAAATTGAAATAAATACTCCATTAAATGCAAGCTTTTATGAAGATGGAGTGAATGAGAATGAACGTGAGTGTAAATAAGAAGGCAGGTGGCTCAAAGGCAAACCATGTAGGTACTGCTTTGTCCTTCGAGTCAACTATTCAAGCTAAATTTTAACTTGAAGACATAAACAGTAAGAAAAACTGAAACTGTTGTCATGATTCTGGAAACGTGAACATACATGCCTCGTCTCGGGTGTTTTCTTCCTGCTCAGGCAGAGATAGTCTAAGGCGTACTGAAGCCTGAAGGCACATCAGATCATTAAAGCAGCAAAGACCTAATCTTGAGTTTGGATAATAAGGCAAAGGAAATGACGGATGTAAAAACTCACTGTCATTTTTCTGTCAGAGGTGTCATCATTGTGTGGTCATGCAGTTTGAAGAAGGGATGGTTTTTGAAATCTTGCCCTCTTGCTGTGTTCAAAAATCACTTTGACATCAGAGATGTTAGAATGTTGCTGAACAGCAAACCTCTAAAAGCAAAACAGGATCAAATTCTCTAGGTGATGGATTGAAAGATGCGCTCCCTTTCACAAACTCATGGGAGAAACAATTAAATCATGTGTCTGACACAAACAGAACCTCGAATATTGCAAGAGGGATCTGAATGTGAGTGTCAAATTCAGTTACTATTCAGTTTCTGAATATCCAGAGGCAGTAGTGCTATTTTTATATAAGCATCTATATGACATTGTAAGGCAGCTGGGCTTTCACCCGATTTGCAAAATCACCATCACACTTTTGACAAATTAAATCTTGCCGAGATAAAAGCTATATGCTTGCAGAGAATGAGAAACTGCCAGCAAATATTCCTACAATGATAACAAAAAGTGTTTAATAATAGCTGTAAATGATATCACCCTGTTGATCTTGTTGGTCCATGATTAACATTGCAAGTTACCATTACATTGTTGTGATATCATAGCTTTGCAATGTGGGGAAAAAGGGAAAAAATGATATTGCTCATATAAAATATAGTTCATCTGGAGCAAATAGTAAGCATTTTAAGTGAAACTTGCTTTGCTGTTAGCCAAATTTAGCTTACTCACGTTGCTTTTTTAATAAAAGCAATAAAGCAGTAAAAGCAGCTTTTAGCTAACTTCTTGGCTAATGCTAACTGAATGCTCACAAGACAGCATTTGCCAATGGCAATGTTGACTAACATTATTATGATGATGTAGGAAAAACATGAACATGGGGATACCAGATATCCCTAATCACTTAACAACATGCTAACTCTATAGCGAGGTACACTGACTACTTGCTAGTTTTCGAAGCTGTCGCTGGTTTCTCCTTCTATCTATGCCTTAAATCCGACTGGTTGAAATTACTTTGTGGCAGACAGTAATTCCCCTTATAAGTGTCATTTAACAATAGGTTTCCACTGATGACTTACTACATCAGTGTAGCAAATCAAACTGCATGACAGGTGCTGTGCTGTATACAATTATCCAAGTTGGCTCAAATTTAACAGTGACAAGTTACTGATCTTCCTTTAGACTTTCCCCAAGTTTAAATGGTTTTTGAAAGATTAAACAAAGAAAAGTACTCAAACTAATGGCTGCCTTGGAGCAAGGAAATTGCACAGATTAAAACTAAAGGTCAGAGCATTTACACTTACTCAATGCTAAATTACATGTTTGATATTCATTTTGTGTAACAGGTTAGTAAGAATGCAACATTTCAGGATTTTTAAGAATCTGAAAAGCTTTGTGTTTAATAGGTATTAGATGATGAGGATGAGTTTTAGTAACTGGTCTTTTGTTTGAGGCAAGATCTTACAATTTTAGCGAAGCACTCCTTTGGTCATGCTACAAATTTCCATGGTGCGACAAAAACACTAGATTTAAACACAAACCTATCTTTAACAATATAATTATTAGAAATTATATTATAAATGCACTGATTAAACCTTCAGTATTACAGCAAAAGACTATAGAATTTGTCCAAAAAACCTGTAGCAGCCTTACTGCCACAAAATAAGTTTTCAAAAACCTTACCATTGCCAAAATCTTACAGCTGTGCCAAAACATGCAACCATTAACCACCTCCTTCATTGTAAGAATGTCAAAGGTCAAAGTCAACAGCCAGCACACATCAGATACATTCCCGAAGTCTATGTGACCCTGAACTGATGATATGTAAAGAAGATACTGAAGTGAGAGAAAATAAGAGCTGCATGGAGAGTTTTCCTCCTCTCTGAGACTCTGAATTACACTTAGGAGTAATAATTTTCAACCACTCACCCTTCAGAACGGTTAGAGATGCTGAGCCTCTCAGGCTCAGTTTGACTGATATTAGTCAAATTGCGTCATGCGCTTTTAAAGATGACTCTCTTTAACTGCAAGAGGGTGTTGAAAATAGAAGCGTTGAGCTTCAAAGGAAGCTCTCTCCTCCAAGGTCATCTCGTGTTTTAACTCCAATTTCAATACTTTATGAGCGTGACTGTAATTAAAATGATGGGGTCAGCTTTCTGATATATTACAACAGAGCAACCAATGAGGTAAAGCCAGTTAATTCTTTTTCAAATTGAAACTGGCAAACTTCACATGGAAAAGACAACTTTTGGTTTCTTGAAATGCGGACGGAGTCTCCTTTATTTAGCAAACAGGACAATAAGTTGTAGGCAGTTAACTGGAAATCTGCTTATGCTGTTATCTTAGCTTTGTAGGTGTCTCCTCAGATATCTTGGCTCATTGTCCTGCTGCAGAGCATCTTTGTGACTGATCAGAATCTTTCCTAAAGTCATTCCGCAAATAATAATATAATCTTTTAAACATAAACCATAGACATTCATGGCCATCTGCAGTGAGCAAATGCTGGAGTTCACGTCTTGTATCAAATTGGAATTTATAAATAAAAACCGGTCATGATGCAGATTTTGCTTTCTGCAGAAACATGGTCTTGTATTCTGTTGTAGATATCATTTATAATTAATGGAGCATAGCGATACATCAGGCACACCAGTAGATCAGCTAATTGATATCTAAATATACAACTGGCTAACCCTATATTCTGCAAGCCCATTTACAACCCACCTCCACCTTATTTACTGTGTTGGAAATAGTGCCATATCTGCTGTTTCTGAAGCTTCTCCGTTCTGTGCTGAGATCCTTCTGTCGCTTTCTCTCACTGTGGATTTTAACATGGATGCAGAATGGTGGGGAAGTCCCATATCACCAAATAGAACTCATTTTAGATGGAAATGAGGAAAAAATGATTTCTGCTTTTTGACTATAATGACCCTGTCTGATCTGAACCTAATTTCTTGCTTTGTACCGTGGAACAGTAAGTTCCTTTGAAACAAAAGGGCTGTTTTGACTTGGCTTTGAAATGAGATGATTTGAGATTCACAATCAAATTCTGTAACTTACTGAATAAAAAAAAAAAGTTTCCTTTTAGTATTGTTTCACTGCTGTAGAATCAAATCAAAGATGCCCAATTCACTCATTCTTTCTATACTTAAAAGCTTTCTATCTAAGAATGACATGCATTCATTCTCTGACAGACGCATCGGAGAGCAACTTGGGGTTAGTATCTTGCCCAAGGATATTTGGCATGCAGACTGTAACAGCCAGGAACTGAACCTTCCAGTTAGTAGATGAGAACAATTAGAGATTTAAAACCTTAGGATTGAGGATAAGGCTTTTCAGAATAAAGCTGCTGTTTCTCAGGCGAGTTTTCATAGAGAACTGACCAGTATTAAGATATTTTCTCACAACTGCTCTGATCAAAGATTATATGATTCAAAGTGGATATCCATGATTATACTACATATAGATTTACAGGGGTAAGAACATTGGCGCATGGATTCTTTTACAAGATGAGTGTAATACACTTGATTGATGGTGTCAATCGCTGAAGAAGAATAAAAAGTTCTTTGTCAGCCTGTGGATTTATTTCATGTTTGTCATTGTTAAAGAATTTTAAATCTTTGGTTTCTTTGCTGTATGTTCTGGTCTTTGTTGTACTTTGTTGAACTTCCACCCCAATCAGTTTTAGCAAATATTAAAAGGGAGTTTTTCCTTCCCACTGTCGCCAAAGAGATCGCCCATAGGAGGTCATCTGATTGTTGGGTTTTTTTCTGTCTTCTCTGAATTACTGTAGGGTCTTTGCCTTACAATATAATGTGCCTTGAGGCAGCTGTTGTAGTAACTTGGGGCTATGTAAATAAAATTGAACTCAGTTTTAGTTTGTTCCGGCTTTTAGATCCTTCCTCAACCCCTAATGACAAAAAACCCATGGAGGTGCACAAAGAACATCTAAAGTCCACACAGAAAGTATCCAGCCAACCAGGAGATTCAAAAGTGATGTAAACCAGGTTTGCGGCTACAGTCCTAACCACAGCAGAAGGATATCAGCCACCCTTAGTGTGGCTGTAGAGTCAAGGAAAAAGATACAGGACAGACTGATGCCCCAAAATCTCATTGCAGAAACAATCCAACTCAGAGAAAAAAGCACCAGTGAAAGAACTGAAAAACATCCAATTTACAATACTGGAGGTTGAGATGAACAGCAGTGTTACCCTGGACACCTGAAATAAGTCCCTTCTTCTCCTGAGAAAAACTCATACAAATTCATACAAGCTCTGCTGCACCCCTTCCTTTTCCAAATTAACATTAAATAACACATACATGAATCCTAATCCTCCCTCTTCCTCTCTCTCTGGTCAAGTTATCATTGGGGATCACTCTTTCACATCCATATATGTCTGCCTGAAACCTCTCCCTCCCTTTTCTCTCTCTTTCTCTGGACAAATTAACATTGCTAAGCACTCATGCACATTCAAACATGTCCCTACATCCCCTGCCTCTCTTTCTTTCCATCTCTCTAGGCAAATTAACATGGGAGAACAAACACCTTTGTCCTCGTTTCCTTGCTTTTCTCTTTTGCTCTTTTTCATCGTGTGGTTGAATTAACTTAGGAATCACAAAGAAATTCATGTAAACTCCCATTTGTATTATTTTCTGCCTATACATATTTAATTTCTGCTGCTTTTCTTTCTCGTCAGACAAAAAGATGCTGATGACCACATACATGTGCTCTTATCCTATCTCCCTATACATATCCAGTTTAGAGGGTGAGGAGACCAGGTTAGAGGTTTGCAGAATGTCAAAGGAAAAAAAACTGGGGGAACAAAAACCTCAAATGTGGAACTTCAATTAATTTAAAGCCCCCACCCATCCATCAGCTGCACCAATCAGCCAAGAATAAATCCGCGGCAGATCTAATTACGGTGCCGTCTCCGAAGACCCCGGCTGCCGCGAAGCCAATCTTCAACTCCTTGTTTGAACAGGCTGATGAACTAAGGGACTCGATGGATATCAAGTCATTTTGTTTAATTTATAAATGGATTTTCCCCTAATACTTAAATTATCATCAGCATGAGAGAGGGAGAAAGTGAAAGAGAGAGAGAGAGAGAGCACAATCCAAAGCGTTTGTAAGGTAAAAAGTCTTGAACATGTGGTGCAGGAGAGGATGGAGGGATAAATGGATGGAGGGATGGAGGAGACAAGGCAAAGAATTCCAATGAGAAATGTGTCCTTTCCCAGTTTATAGCAGTGATGGCTCTACAGTGTGTTGAATCAATTTGTTCAAACATTCAGCAAACGATAGAAGCATCAAGGTTAGAGAATGTTAGCGAGAAATGGGTTGCGACCAAGGAGAACCCTGCAGACTGAAAAATGGAGCCAACACAGAAGCATCACTGACTCCCATGTTTAAATGGCCAACTTAACAGGATCAAAAACATATGTTTACACTTTTGACTGGTTATTTTTTTCCTGCATGCATCACCTTGACGACATAATTCAGACTCAAACATCTAGACCCGAGACCGTTCAGATATTCTGCTGAGGCTAACACCTACAATTTGACTGCCAAATAAAGTGCTCCCCAATGCTATTTCAATGTCTTTCAATTAGTCTGTTACAAACTTTGATTTCATCTAGCTTCAGGAGAAACTTCCTGAAAAATCGAGTCCAAAAAGGTTTATCTGCATACTTTTCAAGAGAATATAGAAGCTTTCTGAGTCAAAAGTCTTGAGTTGTCTGGTTTAGTCAGAGTCATTGCAATTCTCCTTTGGTTTTATCAAGGTCAGCCATCAATCTCTTAAAAAGCAAAGCCTGTTGTCAATTTCATTCTTCAAGCCTCTAGAACTCAAATGGATTGCTTAATTTTGATGGTGAAGTACTTCACAGCAGTCGTAAGTATTGTCCTGTTTGAACCTTTGTAACTTCTTTTCTCAGCTTGAGGATCTGTGGTAAAAATACAAATAAAGTTTCCTAATTTGAAGCCACTCTCCCATGTGTACCTACCTGGTTCGGGCGTCTCAGAGTGTGACGATGAAGAAGCCGAAGAAGCCCCATCTTCGTTGACTGCTCCCTGGGATAGAGACATCCCTCGGCCTGGAGGAAGTTTCATCCCAAGCTGCTCTGCCATCTCCACATGATCGCCAGGGTGGATGTAGTCAAACACACTGCTACCAGTGAGCTCCACCTGCAGAAATAAAGCGTTGCTAAAAATCATCCTGTAAAACCCTTTTCGTTCTTTCTTTTGTTTCTACACAATCTTTAATTTCTTGGCTCATAGTTTACTGTTTATTATTTGTCATTTATTTTAATAATTGGTCCCACAAACCAGTGAAGAATTTGTGTGTGCTGAAAAACACTCAAATCTCAAATATGGAGAAGCAATGGCTGTTGGTTTTTGGACAGTTCAGAAATTGTTAATTGCTGAAATTCTGTTCTTTGGGGTATCATTTTCATCTTTTTTTTGCTGATTCTTTGTCCTCCTACTCTGCAGCTTGTCATCTTTCTTTCTCCTCCACCCTTTACTCCACGGCTATTTTTCAATCCATAGTTCCATATCTCTATATCCCATGCTGTTCCTTTGATTCCTAAATTCACCCTGTTCCCCTATGTCACTCTTCTACTTCCACCAATACAATAAAGGCAATCCATCTCACAATGCACACTTATGTAGAACTGGTAGGATTGAAGATTTTCCCTCAGGAAGAAAAGACAAAATGCATTGAGCATGCATTAAAAGTCTGCTGTAGATGGAGTTATTGAGCAAGCAGAAAAGAGAGGCAATTAAGACTCTTACTTAACAGAAAAATCTCTTGGAAAAGGCAAATGCATCAGTTTATTGCAAAATATTCACGTCTAATGAATTCTTCTTTTCTTTTTTTATTTTCTCTTTGACATGTTATATTTTATTGGTAAGTGACCTTGTTAAGTAAAGATGGTACCATCTGAGTATTTACTAATCAATCTGTGTAGTAAAAGAATGGCTATATGTAAAATATTATACTTTCAGGCAGGTCAAAAAGTCGAGCTCTGCCACAAGCCTAGCAGATTAGATAATCTTACTGTTGTAATGTTCTTCTATGCATCCATTTGGAAAATCTAGTTTAGCCTGCTCAAAGTTGCTGCACACCTGCAAGGTGCTTTGCAACCCACCTCCACCTGAGCTATCAGTGTCATATCTGTTATCATTGACACCTGCTTTGCTCTGGGCTGGTGTCCTTTTGCTACCCTCCCCATCTTAAACTTAGGACGGGGAAGTTGCACAACAAAGCCACGGTGCTAAGCGTTACTACAATCACTCCTCTTGTGAGTGTTATGGTCTGGACAGAAAAAACAATAATAACCTTAAAGAGTAGGATAGTTTAGGAGCCCTACCATTTGGTAGAATGGGCTATGATTTTGACCACTGTTTTTGATTGGGTCATCTCTTTAACACTGCAGCCCCTCTTGCTCGCAATTCAAATCAATATAATCGCTCTAGGAATGCTACACTAGTATTATATTTTTAACAGGCCAACTAACACCTCCACCCCTCTCTCTTTCATCCCTTCTCTCCTGCTCTTTCTTCTCCTCTCATCCCGCTCCTCTAATCCGTCCCTTGTCAGCCGTGGAGAATCAGCAGCATTTTGTCTTTCTTATGGAAATGGAATAAATAAGCTCCCTCTTATTAAATAAATACAGAGTCCCTTCACCTTAAAGACTCTCATTAGTGGCGATGGAAGCGGATTTGTCTTCGTTAATTGGGGATGAGACGAGCAAGCGCCATCTAAACCACAGCGTTACGCTTACACGCAAACACACATGAACACACACTGGTGCTTGCAAAAGCAAAACACGCAGCTTGCACAAACAAATTCCTGTCAAGGTTAGAAATGCACAAACACAGCTTGTGTGACGCACATTTACACACACACACATAATTAGGTACACAAGTTTCAAAGGTGTGATGGTTGTGCTCTGCTATTTAACATGTGTGTTTTCATTTGTAGCACATCAAAAAAGATTGTGCACATTTATTTCCACATGCTAATCTGGTTATGTATGTTTGTGTGTGTGTTCAGGTTTTTTGGGGGTCCGCTGGGACAAAGGGGATTACATGGGTGTAATCCCTTTAATAAGAAATCCCTTTAAGGCAATTTAGTCCCCTCATAAAGTCTCATCTGGAGCAGAAAGTGATGATTAAGAAATGAGGCTGATCACTGAATAACATACACACACACATTCAGACCCTGGTGCACCATGGGAGTTAGTGTTCATGTTTACACATTACAGTGCTAATTGGATCTACATTGTTCTTCCTTGCAATAACACGCTGACTTTTAATCAATTAAAACTTGGCATAACTATTTTACATAAAGTCACTGGTGGAGCTAATTACACAGAGGAAACAATGTAGAAAAGAAATTAGACATTCTGACACTTGCTGCAACAACACTTTAAAATAATTATCATGCAGCAGACCGAAAAATAACACATTACTGTAGACAAGTATGTGTCAGCTAGAAGTATGTAAAGGGTAATGGCATTTAAAAAATTTTATAACCCTAGAAACATTTTAGATGTATTCTAACATTGAAAGTAAATAAAAGTAGAGCTTTGCTCTAATACTAACAGAACTGACTTTTTTTTTCTGGGGGAAAAAAAGACATCCCCCACTTTTATTTCCAGTGGTCCTAATCCCCTTCTGTACTCACGGGGTGATGATCAATATAAACATCACAATGGATTCATAATAAATTATTTTTAAAAAACCATATGGCAATTAATAATTGCTATTTGTTTGACAGTGTTCATCCAAAGTTTCATTCAGATCGGCACATCCGTTAGAGAGACAGATGGAAGGGAGGAAGATGTTGAAATATTTTTATTATTATCCTTTATTTCTCCTGGTGAAAAGCCAGCAAAAGTTACAACAAACAGAACTGGCAGATAAAGTAAATGTAATGAAATTTCAAAATAAGTGTTCTTACAGAATTCAAAATTAAAATGAGTTGAAATTTGTGCTAAAAACACTAAAGGTCAGGTAAAATAATTTCCACAGTTATCTATTCCTTTGGTAAATGCTACCATTAGCTGCAGTACTCAAACACTGGTGCAGTCTTACATTGCACAGACATAGTGGGCATTTATGCTTCAACGGTAAATGGACGCCATAGCCGTAAACTCCCCTGAAATTGTACTCTGGAACCAACAGCAAAAACTGCTGTGCCCCTAGAAATTCAACTTCATGATTGGCCTGCTCAGCCTGCCTCCTGTGCATTTTCCAACTATTTTTATGTAGTTTTTGAATTTATTAGTGAGAGAATAACAAACATTGCCTAACTATGATGAATAATTATCCCAGCATCAATATAAGTACTCACAAATATCAGGAAATTACAGGAGGAAGGTTTCTGAAACTGTTGGAATGGATGTTAGGAAATGTACAAAGTGGAAAGAAATTAAGGAATGAACACACCTGGACCACATCAAAGACACAAAACCCAGGAGAGACAAATTTATTTGAGTCTATTGGATGTCACCACTTAACCACTTATAAAACAACGGACATGACTACGCTGCAATTAACAGGAAAATTAGGTGTTTAAAAAGTCCATGTAGCATGAAAAAGGTTTACTTTAAACTGTAAAAAAGAATATTAAGGAACCCAAAATAAAAACATGGAGCCACAAATGAGCAGAATAGGAATCTGTCTGGGAACAATGGAGGAGTTAAAAGTTGCCCTAAGCTTTATGTATTATTAGATAGTGGATGCTAATATCTTTAATGTTATGTTGTGCATGTTCGCAACACTTTATACATGAAGAGTAAATCAAGAATCTGTTCCAAAGATCACCTTAACACACAATGAAAGAATCTAGGCCAAAGCAGAAGCCGAAAGTCTCAAGTCACTTGAAACTAAAATTATTTAACATTGTACATTTAAAATGGAAAATTTCTACAATGCCATTAAAACTCAACTTTCTCAGTTGACAAGACACCTCTACATTAATTTTTCGTTCATGTCAGAAGAAGCTAGGAAAGGAAACGAACGTGTGTCTCAGGGTTATTATCGTTAACGAAAACTAACGAAATAACGAAAACTAGAAGTGAAAAAACATTTTCGTTAACGGAAATAAAAATAAAAACAACAAAAGGAAAACTAACTAAAACTGTAATGAGTGTTCACAAAACTAACTAAAATTAACTGAATTTATAGCAAAAATGTGTTTAGTTTTCGTAGATGTGTGCGTGTCATACAATAGTCAAGGGTGAAAATGAAGTTTAGTTTCCAGATTTTTTTCTTGCTGTGTCTCATTATGCCAGCAGGTGGCAGTACGTTAGTCGAGTCGTCTGTGTTGCTCTGTCCACGTGCAGAATCATGTCAGGAAAAGTCAGGAGAAAGCGCCAGAGTCCAATTTGGGATTACTTTGAATATGACTGCGTTTTGGATAAAGCAAGTGTCTTGTAGTGGAAAGAGACAAATTGTGAGGGACATTTCTAAAGGGAAAAAAATCCCACAAACCTTAAAGTGCACTTGAAAAGCTCACACAAGAAGGCTAACCTAGCTTACCTTGAGATGGTAAGGGAGCTCACTCAACCCTCATCCCCAGAAAACAGAAGCTAACCCCAGGCAAGGCAGCGTGATGCATCCCGAGACAACAGGACGGGGATATCTACATAACTGTTTGAGTCAATTGCCTTCAAAAAGTTTATCAATTCACTTGAACCAAAATTACGAACACCCGGTGCTGCAAGAGTTAAAAGTCTAATTGGGGCCAAGATATACATTTTATAGTTGCCTGGTATCAATGGTTGTTCATCTGCCTTTATTTATTTATTTAAAGAACCCATAGGTGGGAATGTGAGTTGTCTGTCTCTGCGTGTTAGCCCTGCGACAGACAGGCGACCTGTCCGGGGTGCAGGGTATGGTAGCTGGAATAGCAACATACCCAAGGATAAGCAGAAGAGAATGACTGATATGATGAAACTTAATTATTGCAAACACAACTAAAACTATAACTGAAACTAATCAAAACTAAACTGAAACTAAGGATTTTTAAAAAAATAAAAACTAAACTAAACTAGCAAACAATTGGTAAAAACTAATTAAAACTGATATAAAATTGAAAATCTGAAGTCAAAACTAAATAAAAATAAAAACTAATAAAATTGCAAAACTATTAAAACCCTGGTGTGTCTGTATGTTCCTGCCTTAGAGCCACCATGCCAAAGTGCAATATGTTTACTTGGCGGATAAAGTGACTCCTGATTTAACACACACAGTTTGTGCCAGTTTCTGTTTTTCACCAAAACACAGCGCTGAAGATGTATGGCAGCCTACGTTTTTTAATCAGGCGGGAACCTTGGCAACAGCAACATCTATATATCAAGTTATCCTTCCAGCTTTCCATACAGAGGTTGGCCAAGAGATTTAATACCATTTCTTTTTTCTCTTTCTCCTAATATCTCGTGTATATGGGGTAGCGAAGTGCGACTAAATTCAGCCTACACAGTAGGCAATGTTTTCAGGGACATGAAGATGTTGGAATAGGTTTCCAACTTTGTGGGGACCTGGACCATCATGATTTACCTACAAAAACATAAACAAAGAGAAGGGAAATGTGGGACATTAAAGTTGTCTAGGACTCGAGGTGGCTAAACTATGACACAAAACTGGGCATTCACATTTGTTAAAATATCCAGTAATGCATCCATTCATTCAGCACTGCTCTATAAAGATGGAAGAACAGGTATGGGGTAGTCAAAGTTCGTCTGGAGACCTTTATCAAAACAGGCTTCGTCTTTTCAATCTTCTCATTATGTATTATTTGAAAAGGATGGACAACAGATACACTAGCATATTGCAATTCCCCTGCATCAAAGCTGGTTCGGGCCACTCCAGCATATCACTCAGACACAGGAAAAGCAGGACTTTAAATGGACTGGAAATGACGACGGAACATATCCAACTTATGTGATTCCGCTGAAACAATCTTCCATGTTCTGTTCAGGGTATGTTTAACCTCTCCTTTACCAAAAAACAAAGGAATGATTTAAACAACAGATAAAGAAATACATACATACTGCTATCAGGGGTTTAACAAATTGAGGGATGTGCTGGCTGAGTGGTGACCTCAGCATAAAAACAAGCCTCTCATCACTCCCATCAGGCTCAGTATGCATTTTGACATTGTTTGTCTGCTTAGAGTCTTTAGATAAAACTTATTAAAGCACAACAGACACGCAGGCTTTATCGCTTCACTCACCCTCCCAGACAAGGACATCAAGTGACAAAAGACAATAAGAATGACGGCGATAACCGTGTCAAACGAGCACAGAGTGAGTGAGAAAGTGTTTTGCGAATGAATCCAAATGTTAAGCGAGTGTGTTCGTGCGAATCAAAGAACGTGTGTGTTTATGTTCGCCCTTCTGCATCCTTATCAGTCCCTTCTCCATATTTTAGGACGTGCACATGTGTGATGGAAGAGGGTGCTGTCAGCTGTAATTACTGCAGACATACTAGTATTCGCGGCACACTGCTCAGCTATGTGAACCTTGCATTTAGAGCAGGAAACCAAAAAGTCTAGGTTGAGGTTTCTGCCGAACACTAGTTTCTAAATCAAACTGGGCTTTCCTCAACTATTAGCTGGTGGGTTAGGGTTAAAGTCAGGGTAATGTAAGTGATTCCTTTTTTCTTTTTTTTTTTAAGAAGCAAAATCATGGTCTGAATGAACTCTTGTGCCAAAATAGGAGCTCTATAAAGTCTGTTATAGACTCCTCTTGTTAGCCAGTGTCTTTTCATTTTATTTTATTATTTTTATTTTTTGTATATATATAGTGTAACAATGCTGGAGCTGACAGGTGGAAGAAAAGGGAAGAATAAAAGAAAAAGAGAGGAGAAATAGGAGAAAATATAAGTGATTCATAACAATATGTCTTTCATGGAGGTCATAAAGCAAGTGAGCCGAGAGCTGTTTCTACAGAGACTTCGATACAAGCAGACTAGGGCTGGGCCATATCATACCGTTCACGGTAATACCGGTATAACGTTGGGCAACGATAAGAAAATGAAATATTGCGATAGAATATGAGTAAAACGCGCATGCGCAGTGCCTTTGTTTTCGTACGCACATGGGGGTGACGGAGAATGAGAAGGGCGAAAGCAGATCGTTGAATGAAACAGATGAACCAGAATTGTTTTTTAAAAATGCTGCAGCTTCAGTGGTGTGGAACTGGTTTAGCTTTCGTCCGTCAGATACACAACAAAGCACTATTTTTGGTAGAGCATGCTAGCAGGCCGTCACTTAAAATCAATCCTTTGATTTTCTGAAAATCGACAGAGCCCCTTATATCCCGTGTGCCTTATGTATGAATTCTGGTTGTGTTTACTGACCTCGAAACGGTTTTATGTGCACGGTGCTCGAAAATCTGTCAAATGTTTTAGTACGACTTTGCTAAGCTACGAAGCCGCACCGCTTGATGGATTGTCGGAGCATTACGGCTATCGTAGGCAGGAGCCTCGCGGAGTGATACGTACTGTGCTTCAACATAATATTACCATATTGTGTGTGTATAACCTCTTTTTAAGTTTTGTGGATATTATACATGGTTATGCTGAGGATATGTTGGCCAGTTTCCACTGGAAATGCCTTTTGGTTAAACTGTCAGCGAGGAATTTGCATTTGCACTGTTACATTTTTATATAACTTTAATGCACATAAAAAACAGCTGCTTGTTTCAGTGAAAATACATTGATGTTTTTTTTTTTTTTTGCACTAATAAAGTTGTTGAGTTGTAAAATATTTTGTCTGGTGTCAATTATATCGTCAGTTATATCGTGATAAATATTTTTGGTCATATCGCCCTGCTCTAAAGCAGACTTCTTTTTGCCCCCTCCTAGTCACTGCAAAGGGCGTAGTTTAATGTATTTCCAGACAGACCTGGAGAACATGTCCATTCTTTCTGTGCAATCCATTCTCCCAATGTGATCCGATGTCCTTTGGCTCAGTTCAATTCAGTTTTATTTATAGAGTGCCAAATCTCAACAGTTCCCTCAAAACAATTCACACTGTAAGGGAAAGACCCTAAAATAATACAAACCCCAACAATCAGAGGACCCCCTTGTGAACAAGCACCTTGGTGATAGTGGGAAGGAAAAACTCCCTATTAACAGGAAGAAACCTCTGTCAGGGAAGGGCAGCCATCTGTCGCGAACCTGTTTGGAGTGAATGGAGGGAGACAGGACAAAAGACACGCTGTGGACGAGAGCCAGCAATGAATAATAACTAATGATTCAATGCAGAATGGTGTATAAACACAAAGAGAGTGGAAAGAGGTGAGTGAAATGTTCAGGACATCACGGAAAGCCCCCAGCAGCCTAGGCCTATTGCAGTGTAACATTAGGTCATGTGTTATTTTGGAAGTGCCATCTTCAAACAGCTTTATTTGACGGTGAAATGTAGCTTTGGGGCAACAAAGAGTGAGGGGTCATGCTCTTTTGCTGTGTTTGACCATAACCTAAAGTTCTATATCTGGAACAATTCTCAGTAATACAAATTATTTTCCGTTTTGCTTCCTCTGTCTCTTTAAACAATGCTAAACTGTCGACCCAACAGTGTACACCTCGGCCTGTGTGACAAAAACCATGAGCCATTAAGAATGAATTACAAAGCCGGTCTAGCCCTCGTAACTTTTCACCACCATTAATTACACCTCCAGCTCCAGAGTACGAGAAAGAAAAACACAAATTTCTTCATTTTCATTGTGAAAGGCGCAGCCCTGGCAAACTAAATAACAAATAAAAGACATGAAATCCGAAGCGTTGAATTCCCATTAATCACATTCTCACTCTCTGTATCACACTTTAATTAATATGGAAACATTTTAAAACCACACACACAGAAGCACACGTACCTCAAAACAGTAAAAAAACCTCTGTGTGACTTTGTAAAGTACTAATCAAATAAATTGATGTTGGCTCGCAGGGTTCAGAATTAATTACAGCATTAAACATTAGCTAAGTGGGGTAATATTCCAAGTTTGATAGTGCATAATTACTCTGCTGTTAATGATTCATGGGGCGTCGGCCTCCGTTAGAGGCGAGGAGCGAGTAGAAATGATGGACATCAGCTCATGTGTCAAAAAACTGCAGACCAACTTCATTTCCTCCTAAAAGGATAGAAATATTTTACATGTTTTCTGAAATCTTGCGGTTTTCGCTTGGAGCTTTTGAAAATCTTAATTAAACTGAATAATTTACACTTAAACATAGAAACTTAAGTGTCAGCAACGAAAGAGATAAAGCTAAGCCATCAAATGTAACACTTGAGTAACCAAGCAACTCAATAATGTGCACACTGTGGGAAAAAAGACAGAAACCAAAGCCTGTAAAATAACAAAATAAGGTCATGAATACTGAAGATGGCACTACATATTTATCTAATTTATCCTATTCTGATTTGTCTACTACAAAAAGCTAAGAAACATCCTGCTGTTAAGCTTACCATACTTATTTTATTCTGTTAGCCTGCGGTCCCTGCAGGAGCTGTGGGATTGTCAGGCACTTGAATTCCAGGGTGATTCCAGGTGAAAATCTACTCTTGATAATAACCCTAGTTCTTTGTTTTATTCATTTTGCACACTTGCTTCTTTTAACTTCCCAGAATTTTCTTTAAAGCATCAAAATGTTGTTCTGAATAAAGCGTTTGCCTGACTGTAATCATGTAAAATTATACACACACACACACACACACACACACACACACACACACACACACACACATATATATATATATATATATATGAGAGAGAGAGAACAAAAAACTGGTTCCATATGGTGCAAACTATGTGTAGATTTTGTTTGTGTTCCAGAGCGCTTAATATTCATAAGTGCATATGTGTATTAGTGCATAATGTGTATATAGTATGGAGATTAATGTGTCTGTGACCACACTCCGTTCTCATATGTGCGTGTGTGTGTTTGAGAATAAAGCTAGAATCAAGCTGGAAGTCTTGGTGTATTATCAGTCAGATGAATGGGGATGAATCTATATAGCAAGCACATGCATGCACGCATACATACACACACATGCACACACACAGCTGATATCAAGACGCTTTCCTTGTCAACACCTCAGAGGATGACAAATGAATGGTCCATTATGAACTGTTTGCCACGCTCTGTCTGTGTGTACGTGTGTGTGTGTCAGTCAGCCTCTGATAGATGGTGATTTATTAGGCAAAACAAAACACCGAACACTGAAAGCAATCACTTCATTGGGGGAGTGAGAAAGAGAGGGAGAGAGACAGAGGTGGCTATATAGCACGGTGAACAGTAAGAGGTGTCACGCAGGAGGAAGTAAGAGGTGTCGTACTTTTCCAGGTCTAAATGAATTATGGCACATCAGCTATTCTCTCTGAAAGTTAAGTTTGAAGTGAATGAGTAGCAGTGTAACATGGTGTTCCACGGAGACCTCCAGTATGTTTAATGTGTTGTTTATAACCCCAATGTTGCTAGACTAGTGCGTCTGTTTGATTTTCAGAAATTTTACTTCAAATTAAGTTTAAAAAATATTAAAAAAGAAAAAAAAGGCAAACAGTTCCAACTGAAATAGATTGCAACCTTAAAAAGCAAAAAGAAACTAATTCTGAACCTGAGAATGATAGGCATGAGCACGAGTCTGTGACTGATAGATAAGGGTTGATCTGATATTGGTGTGTTGCAGTTGTTCCTCCAACATCATACTAATGCGGCTCCAGACACATTATTGCAACTAACCAATCATGTTATTGTGATTTTTATCCTTTATCACTGGGGAGAAGTCTGCATTAAAGGCTTGCTTCCAGACTTTCGAACACAAGGTTACAATTGGAAAGGGTCTATTTTAAACCAACCCATGATCTATACTAAACATAAAGTATTTCAGTCAGAACCTTCACATTCACATCCAATTTGATTTCTGTGTGCAGTAAATTATATTTGATGGTTTGCTCTGTTCTTGGACTTCCCTGACTTTCCATAGGCAGAGCTGGAAGAAAGCAGAACGGCGGCAAGAGCCCTCAGCAGGCAATAGCAGTCATCGTTGGCAACAAATATGCCAACTGATAAAGTCAGAAATGGCACGAAAAACCGGAGTTGGGGTAAAGGTGGACTGCAGCGCAGCATGCACATACTGAGCTAACATTTGATGTTGATCGGCAAGCTGATCTTCCAGGATTATAGCTGAGCTGATTTTGAATTCTGTTTGAACTTGCGCCAGGCTTGAATCAAAAAATAGAAAAAAAATTAATAGATAATTAACACTATGTTTTCCCGTCATGGACTTTGTTATCTACTGTAGCGTGCAAAGGTCTTGAGCCATCCTTGATGACTTTATATATTTTTCAAGAAAACCAGCATATTGGTGCAACCATTTATTTAAATGTGCAAATACACAATGAATACAGGATTTTAAGGCAAAAAAGAAAACTTTTGTACAATTCTAAGAAACCTGAAAATCTGAATTTGGGCTGCCTTTATTCTTCACAGGCACAGCCTGAACTCTCTTAGGTGAGCTTGATTGATAGTTGTCTTCTTAAAGGATGTTCCAAAGTTCTTCCTTGAATGTCGACTGCCTTATGTTTGCTTCTCTGTCAGGATAAAGGTGCCCTGTGTGTTTTTTTTATCCAGCTATGCTTTTCTTGCAACAGCGGCATGGTTGGAATTGCTGTCATGCTAAAAATTAAGCTGTTTATCTGATGTAAGTGGTATTGCATAGCGGCTCAACTCTGATGGTACTTTTTTGTGTCCACGAGTCTATCAATTTTGACCACATCCTGAATATCACTGTCTAAAATGCAGGCCCAAACCATGACAGTGCCTCCACCATGTTTTATGTATAGCTGTAGACACTCACTGTTGTCACTGTTGCTCTGTCCTGACTCCCTACATACACTGAAAAAAAGAACATGTTGGATTTACATAATTCAATAGTGGACACTGGTTGCACACAATTGTTTTGCTTTGGCAGAAACTTAAACAACTGAGTTAAATCAACATTACTTATTCATATTCAATAAACCTGCGCATTTTATGTTAATAAACCATGATTGAAACATGTTTAGATTAAGTAAGTTGAGCTCTTGGAATATTTTAATCCTTCACAATTTTGTGACTTTATTCCAACACTATTCAATAACGTTTACCGAATAACTACTTGGTCATTAAATACTACATGTTGTCATCTATTACATAACGTTCAACAACGTCTAGAGTCTGGTTAACATAAAAAGTGAATGGATTTACAACAACTTCATCACTATCCATGCTCCTTTATCCATGTTGCAGGGGGGGCTGGGGCATAAAAAGAAGATGGGGTAAACCCTGTACAGCTCACCACACACAGAGACAAACAAGCATTGGCAGATCCTACATAATTTAATTAGGTTCACCATAGAAACATGAAATTATTTTGTTTAAATTACAAGTTAGACTTTTGTAAATGTAACAACGACCGAATTTCCTTTTGTTGAGTGTATTGACAATCATTTGAACCAATCATTTCAAATTTGGACTAATCGCTCTATAAGATTTGGTTCCAGTTCTTCTGTAATTTGCCATACCTCAACCTTTTCCCCGTTTCCCTTTTTTAGGATGGGTTTTAAGAGCCATTGATACCATTTCTGATGACGTTTCAGTGAACAGTATCAGGTCCAATGTCAGGTCTTTGCTGGAGCTTTTGTTATGTTTTCAGGATATTGTTCTCTTGTTGTAGATAGTTTTTTTTTTTTTTTGGGTCTTCTAGTTATTTTTTGTCTTCCTCAAGTTTGAATGAAAAAAATGCTTCTATGATAGATCAGTAGTAAGTAGTAGGCGTATGTTTAACCAGTGTTACCAACACCAGATTGTGAGATTTATTCATGTTTCACTTGTATGAATAAAAGGGTTTCAGTGTTGGATATGAGGTGGTCTAAGTGATGTGGAATCCTCTCTTGGATTAATAATATTGCAAGAAGACTTTTCCACCAAGGCAAGAATGAAATGTTTTAATGTCTTCATTTTCTTTTCTCCCCCTCAAAAGAAAAAAAGTTAGAAATGAGTGTTTCATCTTGCAAAGATGGTTGTTCTGTTCATATCATGTAGCATTAATTTAAGTTTCTGTTTAGTGTAAAACAGTCACTGAAAACATACATTTATTTTTAAGGTAACTTAATGTGAATTTATCATAGATAAATTTGAAGAATATAAAAACAGGAAACTCTAAAGTGTAACTGGTTGTTACTGTTGGTCTCTTTGCCAAGTTCAAGCATGGAAATATCATCCTCACACTGCTGGAATCATTGTAACTAGAATGTAACTCCAAACCACACATCGACACTTTTGCCTTGACCTTCTCTCTGTCTTTCACCATCTTTGTTATTGACATCAACATAGTGGGATCATCATTTTATTCTGTGTCCATGTGCTTGTATGTGTGTGTCTGTGTGAAGGGGAAAAAACAGCCCTTTTCAAATCTATGATAAATCGCTGGACACTGAGGAGTATTTGTCTGTGTGTGTTTGAGACTATGCTGGCATGTGTGTTGGCTTACCCTCCTGAGAGGGACTGAAAATAAGAGATCCTTCACCAAGATCAATACACACACACACTCACCAAGCATCCTCTGTGTCCCAAATCACTAAAGCTTCTTCAACTTGCTGACTTGTTAAACTGATAGCACACGCACACCACTGGAGTGTGTGTGTGTGTGTGTGTGTGTGGGGGGGGGGGGTGGGGGGGTATTCATCATCTATCTCTTCTTTCACTCTTTCTAACTGACCCTCTCCTCTCGGGAATCAGGTTGTGGAGTGATGACTGTAGGTGAGGTGCAGTCTGGGTGCTTTAAAGAGACATGGGATGACACACTGACTTAAGACTCAAACACACTACAAGACCAAATCACACACTTAAGCCTGCAGAGAGGGTGGGTTGGGTATTCTAATTTACAAACTACAACACACACACACACACACACACACACACACACACACAGCACCACACAGCACACACACACAACATCCAGGATACAGTCACTTCTGGTTTTCATTTCATTGCATTGGCTTCAGTGGAAATTTACAGCCACTCAGCCCTGACAGCCGAGGACACACACACACACACACACACACACACACACACACACACACACCACACACCCACACACACACACTACGACAACAGTACACACACTAATAGAATATCGTATATATAGCTTACATATATATATGATATATATATATATATATATATATATATATACATATATAAGATTTTGTAGGCTGCACATGCATCATTGTTACAGTTGTTACTGGTCACCACTAGAGGGCATCGAGTCACAGAAAAAAAGCATTCCCGACAATGATCAAGTCAGGACAATATTTCATCATATTTATTAAAAAAAAAGAAATGGGAAAGAAAGTTAAAGAGGACACAGTTGTGTTAGGGTTAGTAGTTTACCCTTGTACAATATAGACCGTATATATATTGGCCGTTGGAGCATGTTAAAGAACATTAAAAGGAGGCCTCGGCATATTAGAGAAAACATTTACAAATGAAGACACTCATCTTCATTTACAAATGCATACACACAAAATGTTAGTTATTTCCTGTTGAAAGCTCTGCTTTTTTTGCTTGCGCGTACCTGCATGCGTGTGTGTGTGTCTGAGACAGGTCTGCCTGTTGTGAGGTGGCAACAGCAACAATTAAGGGAGATGAAAAGAGCTTCAGTTTAATTAAAGATGAAGATAAATGTGCTGTAAACACATGCACACGTTTAAATGCTCTATTTGAATCTACACATCCACATAAAGAGCATAATGAAATGCATACTGTATACGTGATACTGTGTAATGCACACGTTCCGAGGCAAATTCCCAAACATGCTCGATGCCTCGTTGGCTGACAGCTCAGAAACACACAGACTCGACCAATCTTTAACAGCTGACGTAAATACGAGCATCCATATTTCACACTGAGATTTAAAAAATGGTCTCGTGGTGATTCTGTTTTTTAAACTATCGACTGGCACATTCACTCATGGAGTGTGATGAACGAAGGGGAGACGTGCGCGTGCACACGCACAAAGTGTGGACGTGCTGCGAACATGGACTTAGGAAACCTGACGATTTGTTTGACTGCCGTCTGTCCTTTCTCTTTCTATCTATTTTATCACTTTTCAGTCCTTCCTCCCGCTTTCTCTCTTCCAGCCATATATTTTCCAGGTCTCTCACCCACTCACAGACTCCACTGTGTTGCTCTGGAGACCCGAAAATCTCTCCTCTGTTCTCCCCAAATCTCACAACAATGGGGGTCTTTGAACGTTTAGAGCGAGGGCCCTAGACACTGATAAGCCCAGTGTTGAACGTCCAAACGCCAAGGCCAATCCCTAACTCCCAGTGCATTATGGGACTCTGATAAGGACACAATGGAGGAGCACTTTTATCGTGTTTCTCATGCTAATACATCCACTGCTGCTTATTCTTTTTATTGAGGAGATTTCATTTGTTTGGTGTGTTAATGACTCGTACAGAGCTTCAGGTGATGTGTGTGCGTGCTTGAGGCTAAATCTCATCCATCCTGCAGAAAGGTCCTCGGGGCGAAATAACACCCACACACACACACACAGGTACAGTTTAAATAAGCCTTGAGGTTACGTATACTCAGTGTGTGTGTGTGTATGTGTGTGTGAATCTCGAGGTCACTTTGCTTTATGCATAGGCATGACTTGAAACAAGGCCCTTGTTTTGTGTGTGAAATGCAGCCACACACAGCAGAAAGAAAACCAGCATTTTTAAAGCCACCCAGGTCATGTTTCTTGGAAACATAAAAAGATTATTGTTCATGAAACACATTTAAAACTTTGCTATCTACATATTTATTCTATTTTCCTTAAAATAAAAATCAATCATAACCAACTAAACATATCATATTAAGTCCTGGTCTTCCACTGTTGGATGCACTGTGGAAACATCAACTGACTGACTGATATGTGGAACTGTAACATTGTCAGCTAGCAATTATGTGACAGCAGTCCGGTTTATAAATCTTAAAGTAGAACACAAACGTTTTGAAAACGTAATAATCCAAATGACTGGCAACCCTCTGAAATGTTTTCTGCATTAGGCTGACATTTATGGAGTAAAATTAGGTACACGGGTTCAGGTTTTCCTGAGGATAAACTGTTATAACTTTGCTAATTCAGAGTGTTTTTATGGTGTCATTTTAGCATCTAGCCAAAAGTACAGTACAGTCTGCACAACATAGCTTTCAGCATTGCTTCAGAGTTTCTATATGTTTAGATTATTTAAAATGTTCGGTTAAGGTTAGAGTCTCATGATAACTGATGAGATCAGCTTTTTAACCATTGTGAAACCTTTATCAAGGGGTTTTAGTAACTTACACCAGGTTTTGTATTGAAAAGTAATCAGTTACACTGCTGTTTGCATTACTTTCACACCACTCTATAAAATGATTAGTTAACAATATAAACCTACAGTTACACACACCTACACAAATCCTTATCCTAACGAGAACAAACAGGATCTTTCTTTAAGTATGAAAACAAAACACAAAGTTGACAGAGAAGCTTCTAGATTGTCACAGTTTTAAAAGTTGCCTACTGTAATCCAAACACTTGTCTCTTTGCAAAACTAAGCAGTTCTGAAACCCAATCCTACCCAACCCAGGAGTTGAACCCTACACATGTGACCTATATCACATAGCCAACCTCATTATCTGAACTTTGGACGTTCTTTGTAGAAAAAAGTAAAATCCTTTATAGAAAAAAATAAAATCCTTTAAAAGAATGTAGTTCAGCTGTATGGAAACTTGATTTTTTGGAGATGTAGTTGAGACTAGACAGATAGAATGGATAATTTACTTTATATCATGGATATATGTGTAACTGTGTGATTGTATCAGTGAAGCCAGTTTTACATTTTAAATTTGAAAGAAAAACATTTTGGACGACATAAAAGCAGGGAGGAAAAAAGAACAGCGGCAAGCAAGTGAGAGCGGGAGGGCATGAGGATCCTCTCTCTCCCCACTAAACACTAATATATGAGCCTGCAGCCGTAATAAAAGTATATTTATTATAAATATCCTCCATTCATTTTCCCAGCAGCGTTTACAGCCGGCAGTAAGCAGCCATTTTAATACTGTGGCTCCACTCTCAACATTTCTCAGCTGAAGGACCCTGTTCACATTGAGGGACTGTGGTGATTTCAAGTGTATTTGCTAAAAATGTTGCTTTATCATTGACTAAAACAGATGAGAATAAAAGCAGCTCTTGCAAAGTTTCATTCATTTTATAAAACACAAAGCTAAATAACGGAGTTCAAGAATTAAAAAACAAATACACTTGTTTTTGTCTAAAAACGTTATTAATAATATAATGAAGAGTGTTCATCTCTATGTTGCTCTATTAATGGATTGTTGACCAGATTTGACTATTTATTAGGTCAACCATACATGTTCACTCAAGAATCTGCAGAACAGTGCTGCAAATGTTTGATCAAAGGCAAAATTCAAAATAAAAACCTAACAGGTGAAAGTGACGTCTCGTAGAGATGCTGCAATTACCATTCACACGTTAAATCACTGAATCAATTCATCAGTGCCACTGAACACATCGCCAAGGAAACATTTTGGTGTGCACTGAACTGAAAAACCTCATTACATGACATTCACATCCATCTTAAAATGCAGAATGGCAATGTTAATGATATCATAGGCCAGGGGTGGGCAATTCATTTTCCACAAGAAAATCTGGGACTGTTGTGGAGGGCTGCAGCAGTAAGCTGATCACAGTTATGCTAAATATTAATTTTATCTCTTTATGAGTTGCTACTGATAGAAGATCATTAGTAGTTAGAGGCAATGAAAAAGTGAACATTCCTAAACATTCAACATTCCCCAAAAAGCTGAACAAATTGTGTGTTTTTGCTAAATTTCAAAGACTCGTGCTATTAAGACCAAGTAGTATTGCTTTGTTGCTTGTAGCTTAATTACTTCATCTGCAGTTGCCAGTACTTTTCACCCTGTTCACCAGGAGTAATCTAGTCTGTTTAGAGCTTGAACAAGTGTGTTAAAGTCAGGTTTAATGTCTGAGGTGGAAATGCAAAGGGCAGCGGACAGGTGATGGTCACTCAGAGAGGATCTGTATCTGAATTTGTTAAACTTCATCATAGAGACTGTATGATTACATATGACTGCACATCCAAAGAGAACCAACATCTTCTGAGCATGTGTATGAAGTTCTCATCTTTGAGATAAGCATAAAAATCAAGCAATGATTCTGACTGGAAGTGCTCTGTAAGTAATGAATCAAAAGTGCAACAAACCTTTGCTAATCAACAACATGGTTCGTTTTTAGAACTGGGTTATACAAAACCTCCCGGTATGTAATACAATGCAAAGATACCAAAAACTCTGCATTCATCTTTTGGGGCTAGAAAACACAAAAATCTGTTTCAACAGTTCCACGATGAACTGCATTCAGTTGCACACGTGTATGTGCATACATTTAAAAAAGGAAATAAATGTTGCATTTAAAATAAAAATAACATACGTCTCTTGTGATTACCCACAAACTCAAAAAAAGTGAGCCATTCTCTGATGAAGAGTTCATCGAAGAATGCTCGATGGCTGAAGTGAAGCAAACTGCATGATGTGTGCTTATGTATGTTTCTCTAATTTCCCGCTGACCTCACGAAGGCCCATGTTTCACATTAACAGTAGTGAACAGATTGGTTTAGCTGCTATGATGGCACCTCATAGTTTGTCCCCCTACATTTTGGCTGCTGCCATGTTTGTTTTTGTGACGCCAACGTAGCAGTTAAGTTATCAGCAGCTAAGTTACCAGCTAACAGTGGCAAGCTTGGTTAGCAAGCATAAACTGCACAGCTGGAACCAAAAGCACAGAGCAAGCAGATACTTTTGAATAAAAACCCTCATACAGATGTTATAAAGATGGACATTATCTACAGAGAGACATTATTTTAATTGTTTAGCAAGCTAAACAAAGAGCAGCACAGCAACAAAGCTACACGTGAAACAGAAGGACATGAGGAAATGTTCCCATCCGACAAGATAAAAGCAGATCTCTAAATAATAGCGTGCACGATTACATGACGGTTCTACCTACTCGGATTTATAGGTATGAAATGTATTTTTTCCTGGTAAATATCACAGGTTGAAACACTGTAAGAATCTGCTCTGATATCTGATGACGGAACATCTAAAAGAAAGATCAGACGAACAGAGAGAAGAGTTGTTGTAAGGGACTGCAGTGGAATCAATATTAATTCAACATTAGTGACACTGATTAAAAAAATAAATAAATATGCGCACACACACACACATATACCTATACTAATATATATATATATAATATATATATATATATATATATATTATATATATATATATAATATTATATATAATATATATTATATATAGAGTTAGTCTTTTTATATATATGAAAACACTCTGTGTATGAGTGCTGCAAATAACGTCATTAATGCATCTGCAGCATCAAAGATGAGTCACAACATTATCAATACAAAACTAGCATCAGTGCCTGTTTGTGTATGCTACGTGTCTGTGTGTGTGTTTTTGTGTGTCTGTGTTTTTACAGGCCAGTCTTTTATCTTTATTTGTCAGTAATTTTTCTTTAAATGGGAAAGTGAGTGCGTTTGTTTGCTACTACGTGTTTTTACTGTTTCCTGTGTACTCTGTGAACAACACAGTGTGTGTGTGTGTGTGTGTGTGTGTGTGTGTGTGTGTGTGTGTGTGTGCACGTGTATAGGGCAATTAATTGAGCAGCGATTGGAATGCGTCGCTGCAGCCCATTGTGAGCCCCTACAGGGCTTTAAATGCAAACACAGAAAGACAAAATGCACACACACACACACACACACACACACACTGAATTGCTATAATACATAGAAAAACATTGAGCCACGTCACAACACACAATCAGACACACAAATGCACACACAGTGGTGTTCCCTCAGGATCTCCACATTCAGCTGCTGTGACCTTGACGAGAACAACAGAAACTGCTGCTCTCTCTCTCTCTCTCTCTCTCTCTCTCTCTCGCTCTTTCCTCTTTAACTTCTGTTAATGTTTCTCTCCCTCTGTCTCTTGCTGTCTCTTCTCCTCCTCTTCCTCTCTATATTTCCATTTCCTTTCTTCTTTTTGTCATGAATTCTTCATCTCACATTCTCTTTTGCAGTCTGATGCTGTCCCTGTCCTCCAGTCGTTCCCTCCATGCGTCTCTGTATCCCAGTGGTAAATGTATTAATGTATACTTAGATCCATTTAGATCTAAGTGAAGTGCGTCTCCCATAAAATCGAAGTAAAATTTGTGGCTACCATACTGGACAACAGATTTACCTAAATCAAACTCTAATTGTATGATAGCATGTATAGCCACTGCATGTGTGCTGAATGAAGTACGTAGATACAGTTACTGTGGAGAGTGATGGATAGATAGACTGACATACAGTAGCTTCCAGGTTTGAAGAATTAAGCAAATACCAAAGTGCCTTAAATCGGCATTTTTCCCAACAGCCAGCAGAGGGTAACTCCTCTGGAGTTTGCTAAAAGAGGACCAGTTGTATGCAAGTCTATAAGAACATCCCTCAGCTCCCATGACCTATACCAGCAAAGACTTTCCTGTTGAGTTTATGGTCTTAATCGCTTGTTTTCAGCTGTGTTTGTGAAAATGATAGAGAATCAGTATTATATTAGAATCAGCACAGCAGGGTCTGCTTTGGGGGTGGCCCTCCTGTAATCAACAAGTTGCTAAATACCATATACTCATATGCATCCATATCTGCTACAGTTGTTCCTTCTGTCTCGGGGACACCTTAGCATAGTCTGTCACTTGGGTCCTGTTGGCTGTGGTAGACTCCGGGCTCTGTGGATCCGGTGCTTAGGGCCTGTCCTTGTGCTGTCATGATCAGAGCCTTAGTGCTGCCCTTCAAGTCAGAATTTTCTACTCACGGGTAGGAATCCTTGATGTCAGCCACTTCCACTATCTGTTCATGGTACATCCCATGCAGGGAATTCAATGTCCATAATAGCTTCTCTTCCTGTAACTCATCACTCTCTGTCTTCAACTGCCCGAGGCATTCTTGGAACAGTTAATCTCGAAGGGCCATCTTCCAGATGTATTCACGGATGTTTCATGTTTCATCTTGGATTGTGGTTCCTACACTCACTAATCCTCTCCCTCCCTATTTCCATTGCTCATAGAACCTCTGCTGGTCTTCAGGTGGAGACGTCCACATACCGTGAGGAGTTTTCATATCTTCATGTTGGAAGCATATATCTCCTCCTGTGGCCAGCTTATTATTCCAGCTGGGTATCTGTTGACCAGTTGGGTGTATGTAGTGATGGCTTGCATCTTATTCCTACTATTCGGCTGGCTTCTCAGCTGTTGTTTTACCTTCTGGAGGTATTTGGCTGTGGCTTTTCTTTGTGCACATTTATCATGGTTCCCATTGGCCTTTGGGTTACCCAGGTACTTGTAGTTGTCCTTCTGGTAGCTCCACCCCTTCAGTACAGATGACCTTCTGTCTCAACCATTCAGCCACACTTGCCCAGTTTGACAAAGGATCTCAAAAACATCCCAGACTGTTGCTGGAAGTACAGTGCTTGAGTAAATGTACCTGGTTCCTTTCCTCCTCTGCAGTAAACACACACACATGAACTGCACAGAGATGACAGCAGCTCCCTGAGTGGAGTTTTCAAGGACTAATCAACTACTGTCTCTCAGCTTTGCATGTTCACACTCGCTTGTGCCGCACACACAACACCTGATCACAAAGGTACACATACACCCGAAGCACAAACACACAAATACACCCCAGCAGAAACACACAAAAAGCATACACACATGTGAAAAAACACAGACGCACACTGCAGCAGTCACACTGCTATCAGCAGAGCAGAGTGAAGTCTCAGTGCAGTGACTCCTCTGTCTGTTCGCGTTAGTGAGTTTTAATATTCAAAACCTCTCAGGAAGCCTCCAAACTGAACATGAAACAGCCAGTAAAACACAGCACTTGACATACACTCAGAGGGGTTCTGCAAAAGCACTTAGCACTTTCAGCACTGTGCATAATAATGGAGGATATGTCCACAAACCTGAAGACAACACTTTTTTAAACAGATCTGACTCTTAAAAATGTAACGTTTGTCTTTGCATAGCTGAGTCAGTAGTGTTTCACTTGCATCTTCTACCATTTATTTAGATGAAGAACCTTAACAGACAATTTATTAGGTATACCCTTCTGGTATTGGGTTGAAAACTGTTTTGCCTTCAGAATTGTCTTAATCCTAAACTTGACTGGATGTGTCAGGCAGTTGTTGCAGATGTCAACAGCACATCTATGGCGTGAGGCTTTCATTCCACCAGATCCCCAAAGGTGTTCTGTTGGATTGATATTTGGTGACTGTTGAGTACAATGAACTCATTGTCATTTTTATGAAACCAGTTTGACATGATTTGAGCTTTTTGACATAGCTTTTTCAGCTGACTGAAGATGAGTACACTGTAGTCATAAAGAAGAACACGGTTTCACTCTTCTATTATCTTCCAGCTTTGGGAGAATGTGTGAATTGCAGCATCAGAACGACTGATTTTGGCTCTTTTTCGGACCATTCTATTCAAACCTTAGACATGGTTCTGCAGGATCATCTCGGTAGATCAGCAGTTTCTGAAATACGTTTGTTTGTTTGCTGAATAGTATTCATCTCTTTTATGGCAATGGAACTGCATATTCTGAGTGGTTATAAAGATCTTCAGTACCCATATTCTGTAGGCTTCTTGGTATTTACTCTCACATTTCAGGGAAGTGAAGAATTTCTTGTCATAATTTTCTATATCTTTATTTTGCTGTTTTTGTATAAATCAGGCTGATTCAGTGTCTTCCTGGTTGGATCTGAGATGATATTGTAAGTTTTGTATAGTGAAGTGTAAATGTGTTTATAGTAGGCTACACACCTGTGAAGGTCAACAAACACTGAACATTGCTATATTTCTAATTTGTAATAAATGAATGAGACACTTTTTAATAAATAAAATATAACACACTATGAAAGACACCGTGACGGCAACACTCTGAAGCACATCAAATTATAAACAGCCCATCCTGCTTCACTGCGGAGAAGCTGATGTTTCGGGTGACGCACCGTTTCTCACCGAGGGTGCTGATAGCCGGCTCTCTGTATCTGCGAAACAACTGGGAGCGGTTGCTGCCGTCGCCTTTTGACTGCGTTTGATTATGTATGAGTTGTCTATTAGATAGGGATTTAGGGAACACGAGCTATACTGTATATCTGGATATGATCTGAGGACAATCTGTGGGCTTCAAACAGAGAGGGAGATGCCGGCTGACGGAGAGGCTTCACTATCTGAAATGACTGTTTGTTTTCAATTTCACATTCCAGCTGATTTCCTCTGGATTGGGGCACAGAGAGGTTATTACCAACACAGATGAGCCTGCCAGCACTGGAGCAAGTTTGTGTGTGTGCAGAGTGTTTTATGTGTCACATCACTGAAATTAGATTTGTGTACGTTTGGAAACATGCAGCACGTATGGCTCCAAACACTAGTGCCAATGCTCTATGTGCTCGTTAGAAGTTGCGTAACTGTATATAGGTGTTGTGTTGCTAAACATAAGGAGCAAGTTCAGCCGTCCTGCGTTGTAAATTCACATTTTTTATAGAATAGCAGGTTTTGCACACACTTCATCATGGCTCTGTGTGTGTGATGTTCAAATTAGTTTAACTTTGACGAAAGAAGCACCAACCTCTGTTTGCAGCCATTAGGCTGAAAGATGGCCAAAAAAAGAATGAGCTGTGTTTTTGATTTTCTAGAAGTTCCCAAAAACAAATTAGCCCGATAACACTAAACGAGACAAAAAACAAGATTCATACAGCAAAATATCAAGTCAGCATCACATTCAAGCATAGCAATCAACCATGGCAGTTTAAGTGCTAGACTGAACCACACATAGAGATCCTGCTGTTTGCCCATTGTAATGTATCGACAACAACAATCTCAAGAAATGCTACACATATAATAACAAAAAAACTACCATCAATATGTCATAATTATAAAAGTCCATAGACTTATTCAGTACCGAACAGCAGAGAGATGAGTAATCTTTTCAAGGTTTTCATCAGTAAGCAGCTCTGTGAACTGCTGCACATGCACAGCTGTTCTTTTGTAAAAAAAAAACATTGGACTTAACTGCAGTGTGTTAAGCATACTAGGCTAACCAGCCATACACAATTTCAGATTTAATGAAATTATGACTTTTATTATGAGAAAGGGTTTTAATCTAACATATGTTACAGTGACAGAGCTATCAACCAATCACAACTCATTTATTGATTTCCAAAGCCAATACATTTCCAATACATTGATACATGCTGCGCAGACCACCAGCCTGTCACAGTAAATAATACCCCAATTCAAAAACTGTTGGGACACTGTTTAAAATGTATTTTTAAGATTAAAAAAAATGTTTACTTTTAATCTGATAGCAGTAACATGTCTCAGAAATCTGGGATGGGACAACAAAAGGCTATAAAAGTAAGTGGTGCTAAAAAAGAAACAGTTAACAGTTAACAAGTAGGTTAACTGGCAACAGGTCAGTAACATAACTGGGTACATTTTAAAAAAAGCATTTCAGAGAGTTTCTTGAAGTCAAATCTGCAAAGAACTGTGTTTAGAAATTCAGAAAATTTTCAGAATAATGCTCCTCAATGTGAAGTTGCAAAGTCATTGAATATGTCATCATCTACGTTCTATAATATCAAAAGATTGAGAAAATCTCGAGAAATCTTTGTGCGCAAGGGACAAGGCTGGAAATCAATACTTGTGCCTATAATCTTCAGGCCCTCAGGCAGCACTGCATTAAAAAGAAGCTTGAGTCTGTCATGCAAAACACCGCATAGACTCAGGAACACTTCCACAAATCACTGTCTGTGAACACAGGTCACTGCACCATCAAGGAATTCAGAGTAAATCTCTAAAGAGGAAAACCGTATGTGAATGTGACCCAGAAACATCTTCTCTGAGCCAAAGCTCATTCATTAAAATGGACTGGAGCACAGTGGAAATCTCTTCCTTGGTTGGATGAATTCAAATTTTAAATTTGGAAAACATGTACGCCACATCCTCTGGACTAAAGAGGAGAAGGGCCACCTGGTATCTTGTGGTAGTGTGGCTTTATTTTTAACGTGGTGAACTAATAAAAGGTTCTTAAATGCACACGCATGTACACACACACACAAAACATAAGCAAAAAAATAAATAAATCATAATAAATAACTTAAACGTAAATGCGTCTCACAAGGTATGGGAGTGCACCAGTTCATATGGAAAGTTTAACAGAAGACCTTACAAGACAATGCTAAACAAACTGCATCTATTACAACAGCACGGCCTTGTAGCAGAGGTGTCTGGGTGTCTGGTGCTAAGCTTTCACCAACTGAAAACATTTAGCACATAATGAAGGCAAAAGAAAAGAAAACCCCAGAATCAGTCAGGCAAGAACGGAAGACCATTCCTCTCCCAGAAGTTCAGCAACAGGTCTCCTCAGTTCCCAGACATTTACAGACCGTTGTTAAATAAAGAGGGTAGTGCTACATAGCGGTAAACAAAGCCCTGTTCCAACATTTTAAAGACTGATGGCTGCTGCCACCAAATTTAAAATGAGCCAATAGGTTTCTTACAATTACATTTTCTTACTTGAAAGATTTGACATGTTTTCTATGTTTTTTGTGAATAAAATATGCATTTAGGGGATTTCCACATTGTTGCATTCTGTGTTTATTCACATTTTACACAGCATCTCAACTTTTTCTGCATCAGATTTGTATTTTGTGTAAGGCACGTGTGTGGGTTTATTTCCAAGAAGGATGTGCTGGATTTGACACTGTGTGCAGCGTGTGCTTGGAGTTTAATATTTCTGTTAATCTTATGTATGTCTGTGTTTCTATATGTGAAACTGTACTGTATGTGTGTGGTTGTGTGTATGTGTATGTATCCATGTGTGTGTGTGTGTGTGCTTCCCAGTTAGACAAGTCATTATTCTTGGCTGACAGCACTCATCTCTCGCTCCTCTGCAAGGTAATTATTTCTCCTCTAGATAAATAAAATTTTAAAAAAATCATCTTTAATTTTTCTGCCTTCCTATTGTGCAGATTCTCGTTCTTTCTACCCCGGTGCACGTTCGCCACCTCGCTGTCTGCCTGCCTGCCACTAGCTAGCTACAAATGGTGAGAGATGATGATGGTAAAGCGGACACTCAGCTGAGGATGAAAGAGCCACTGTGAAATATGACGGTTAAATGGTTCAGGGTGCCACCGTGTGCAAAGATACAAAAACGTATGTACAGTCACACATTTGTACACTTTAACATAAATGTAAATGAGGACTACAATGACATTATACACAGGCACACACAGGCATCTTGGCACACTTGTTACTGATCAGAGTATCTGCAAGAAGTGGATTGTACAGTAAAGTTCATTTTTGTTGACTGCTTTGGTGTTTACTTTTCTTCCATCCATCCATCACTTCTGCTTATCCTTTTTCAGGGTCTGGAAGCCTGGAAGCTGGAGCCTATCCCAGCTGTCTTAGGGCGAGAGGCGGGGTACACCCTGGACAGGTCGGTAGTCTGTCGCAGGGCTGTGTTTATTTTTCTTGTTAATTAAAAAAGACGTGGATAAAATAACATTGCTACGGTGCATCTGCAATGATGTTGAAAGGTATCTAAAGAGAAACTGAGAAAGAGGGGAAAAAAGGATGACTACGAGATCACACGTCCTTTTTTTCATGTGCTCACACTCTGACAAGCAGCTGTTTAAATGATGATGAATCACATCTATGACACACACACAAACACACACATGCTCATACAATACCCTCTCTACCAAACACAGACACTCAGTTTCTAATTTACACTTGAGTCATCAGACACACACACACACACACACACACACACACACACACACACACACACACACACACACTCAGTTAGAAAGGGGCCTGGTCCCTGATGTGTGCTGCATTTGTTTTATGCCCCATCTGCTCTCTCTCCCTACTGTGCCATTACAGTTAAACTACATCACAGTTCTACGGATGCTGACAGGGGACAAAAAGGACGTTCAACAGTAGCAGTGGAGAACTACTATATCCACTCAGGTAGCTGCAGTGGAATGCCACGAATCAACTAAAAAAAAACCCTATCACTGAAACCAGCGAGGTCATATACGTCACTGCCAGAGCAATCCTAGAAGCACTTTAAGCACTTTTAATCACTATTGAGAATAAATGTAAGGGAAACCCTCTGATGGAGAAGAAGGCTGGAAGCCTAAAAACATGGAAGAATGTTAGTCAGTTAACTAAGGTAAAGAAGGACATGTACTATTTCAACACATTATCCTGTCTCCTCCTCACCAGTCAGCAGCAGATGGCCCGCCCCTCCCTGAGCCTGGTTCTGCGGAGGTTTCTTCCTGTTAAAAGGAGTTTTTCCTTCCCACTGTCGCCAAAGTGCTTGCTCATAGGGGGTCATATGATTGTTGGGTTTTTCTCTGTATGTATTATTGTAGGGTCTACTTTACAATATAAAGCGCCTTGAGGTGACTGTTGTTGTGACTAGTCGCTGTATAAATAAAATTGAATTGAATTGAATTGAACACAGCATCCACCCAGAGCAAGAGCCATTAACATCACAAAGACAGACATCCAGCAACAAGTCTCAAGTAATGTAGAGAGGGACTGCTCCAGGATCTGAGATGACCCACGCTGAAGATGCAATGGAAGCACAAACGAGGGGGATTGCTACACTTCCAAACCAGAAAACTGTGGGGCAGTTTTATCTATACAGGAGCTTCTATATACAGTGGGGCAAAAAAGTATTTAGTCAGCCACCGATTGTGCAAGTTCCCCCACTTAAAATGATGACAGAGGTCAGTAATTTGCACCAGAGGTACACTTCAACTGTGAGAGACAGAATGTGAAAAAAAAATCCATGAATCCACATGGTAGGATTTGTAAAGAATTTATTCGTAAATCAGGGTGGAAAATAAGTATTTGGTCAATAACAAAAATACAACTCAATACTTTGTAACATAACCTTTGTTGGCAATAACAGAGGTCAAACGTTTACTATAGGTCTTTACCAGGTTTGCACACACAGTAGCTGGTATTTTGGCCCATTCCTCCATGCAGATCTTCTCGAGAGCAGTGATGTTTTGGGGCTGTCGCCGAGCAACACGGACTTTCAACTCCCGCCACAGATTTTCTATGGGGTTGAGGTCTGGAGACTGGCTAGGCCACTCCAGGACTTTCAAATGCTTCTTACGGAGCCACTCCTTTGTTGCCCGGGCGGTGTGTTTTGGATCATTGTCATGTTGGAAGACCCAGCCTCGTTTCATCTTCAAAGTTCTCACTGATGGAAGGAGGTTTGGCTCAAAATCTCACGATACATGGCCCCATTCATTCTGTCCTTAACACGGATCAGTCGTCCTGTCCCCTTGGCAGAAAAACAGCCCCATAGCATGATGTTTCCACCCCCATGCTTCACAGTAGGTATGGTGTTCTTGGGATGCAACTCAGTATTCTTCTTCCTCCAAACACGACGAGTTGAGTTTATACCAAAAAGTTCTACTTTGGTTTCATCTGACCACATGACATTCTCCCAATCCTCTGCTGTATCATCCATGTGCTCTCTGGCAAACTTCAGACGGGCCTGGACATGCACTGGCTTCAGCAGCGGAACACGTCTGGCACTGCGGGATTTGATTCCCTGCCGTTGTAGTGTGTTACTGATGGTGACCTTTGTTACTTTGGTCCCAGCTCTCTGCAGGTCATTCACCAGGTCCCCCCGTGTGGTTCTGGGATCTTTGCTCACCGTTCTCATGATCATTTTGACCCCACGGGATGAGATCTTGCGTGGAGCCCCAGATCGAGGGAGATTATCAGTGGTCTTGTATGTCTTCCATTTTCTGATGATTGCTCCCACAGTTGATTTTTTCACACCAAGCTGCTTGCCTATTGTAGATTCACTCTTCCCAGTCTGGTGCAGGTCTACAATACTTTTCCTGGTGTCCTTCGAAAGCTCTTTGGTCTTGGCCATGGCGGAGTTTGGAGTCTGACTGTTTGAGGCTGTGGACAGGTGTCTTTTATACAGATGATGAGTTCAAACAGGTGCCATTCATACAGGTAACGAGTGGGGGACAGAAAAGCTTCTTACAGAAGACGTTACAGGTCTGTGAGAGCCAGAGATTTTCCTTGTTTGAGGTGACCAAATACTTATTTTCCACCCTAATTTACGAATAAATTCTTTACAAATCCTACCATGTGAATTCATGGATTTTTTTTTCACATTCTGTCTCTCACAGTTGAAGTGTACCTCTGGTGCAAATTACTGACCTCTGTCATCATTTTAAGTGGGGGAACTTGCACAATCGGTGGCTGACTAAATACTTTTTTGCCCCACTGTAAATGTATGTAAGCTTGAACATCCAACTACATGCTTTTTAAAGGAGCGCTGCTATCACCTCTGTGGCAGAAAACGCACCCTGATCTCTGGAAAATCACCTCAACCTCTCACGCTCACATCCACTGTGCTTTTCAATTCTTCCTCCACGGGCTCTGTGACATTAAAAATAAATGTTTGGGACCAGCATCTCTGTTCTCTCTCTGGTAAGAAAGTGACAATTTTAACTAACACTGATAATAGGTCACCTGCAGCTAACCAAATACTGAAATCAAACATTTCTCTGTGCTTGCAGCGCTGGCTGATAAGAATTGATTTAACCACATACCTCTGGATTATCTTATTGCAGAGAAAATGTCATCGGTAACCCCCAGTCCAATGGGGGTGTGGTCACTCAGGCCGAGACAGCTTTTTAAAAAATAAATACTGAAATTCATTTATCAATACAATGACCAGCTTTCCTCCTCTTGCTGCTTCCTCCCACATCACAGCTGTGCTTTAATTTTCACTTTGGCATTTATTTCTTTGTATTTATCACCGGTGCTTTTTGCACAATAAATAAAAAAGTGGCAGAAAATTGATGAATGAAGTTCAAAAGGAAAATTCTAACATTTGGGGGTGGAATACAAACTAGGAGCTTAGGGAATGAACTGAATAGAAGACAAATTCCACATTGTCCTAGTGATAGGGGAATTAGGGCTGTGATATCCAAACTGTGGCAACATCTGAGGTCTGCGCAGTCCCAGAAAGATTTAAGATAGTGTGCGGGGTGCTCAAAGTGCCATGAGAAGACACAAACGTCCACTGTGATGTCAGAGGGGGACTTTTTAAAAATATATCTGTGCTACTGAGTTATAACAGAAATATTGCACTATGGTATCGTTTTCATTGACACCGTAGTTGCCTGATCTCCAGAGTTGAAGAAGAGCCTGCCTGTGTCTTTCCTCCCTCTCTCTCTCTCTGCGGGTCTTACAGGGCTAATATCACCTGAGACGTCCAGTGATTTGCAGTAATTGCAGAGACCATTTCTCTTTTGTGATTTTAATTCACACTCCTGGCACAAATTACCCCGTGACTGCAGACAGCTTATCTGATAACACTAATCCTGGACCAATCGAACTCCTGACAATTGTGAGCAGTAATTCTGTTTTCACGTCTGATTTCTCCAACCATTTTTTCTTCTTTGAGATGTAAGACGTCTACCTACTTCCCGTCTTAAGAGAAAAGCTTTTGAAACGTTTTCAGTGACAGCTGCAGTTCTCTTAAGGCAGACAAAAATAAGCTTGTTACACCTATAGAGTTGCTATATGCATTTCACAAAATACAAGAAGCTGAGCTAGGAGAGTCTAAAGAGTGGTCTGTTTTTTATTTATTTGTTTGTATACGGCAGCAATTTTGAAATAAGGGAGCTAACCTGAATGTTATGAACTGAAGGTAAGATAACAATACTGACAGTGCTGTCCCTCAGGCTCCTAGAAGATGCACCTATGGAATAAATGTGAGAATCCTAGGTAACAGATTACAGTATCAATTTGAAAATCCTACTTTGCCTTATTCTCGAGTTATAGTGTTCACAAAGCTCCGCATCCTTGTTACCCGGCTGACTGTCCACCCAAGTGACCACAATGTCCCCATCAGCCTTTAGGGCCACTCCACTCCAATTTACTTGAACGCTGGCTACAGGAAACATGCAAAGGACTCATTTGGTTTCTTATCTAGAAAACTTTAGAGTTGATTAGGAGAAATCCATGAACTGCAGGTGAAATTCGAGGTAAAAACTCATAAGATGAAGATATCAACATTTTTATCAGCTCCTCCCTGGACAGTTAGGGGGCACTTTTTTAATGAACATTCAGACGGAAACATTAGGGTGAACACAAGTGAACTGAGTTTCCTGTATAAGATAAACCTGTATTACTTTGACTGAAGCTGAGTGTAGGGATAAAAGCACAGTGCTTAAAATGAGCCTAATAGGTCCCCTTTAAATAATATAATGTACTGTTAAAGTGACTCTGTCTGTGTGACATTTTAAGACTTTCTCCACTTTCTTATTTTAGTGGTGTTTTTTATGGTTGTTTGTTTTTGGTCTAAATGTACTGTAACAGTACAATCTCTGTGTGGTTACAGGCACGGATAAAAAACACGAGGTGGTGCACACCTCCTGTCTCTGCCCATGAGTTCCATTAAAAACTCTATTGATTGATCCATGCACACACGTGTATACATACGCACGCACACATGTTCATGCACACACATAGGCGCTAAAGGCCATAACAATCAGTAAAAGACTTAATATGTTGCACCCTTTTCCATCGACAGAAAAACCTGGTTGGAGCCTTAGTTGACATTTATCCCTTAGGTATTACACACTTGCTACACCTGCCTGTCTTTCGCTACTTTTCTCTGTCTCTGTGTGCTTCTTTTTTCTTAAGTAATCCACTTACTTCAATCCATTCATAATTAGGCAACTACTTCTATTAATTTATTATGTAGATGACTATGAGTTGAATTTTTCATATTAATGGAGACGTTTTAAACGAATGTAGTTTGGTCAGGTTTACGAAAAAAGACTGAAAGATAAACACCTTTGATTGTCATTATTAAGATTCAACTTTCTATAATGAGAAACCAAAATTTGAAATTTACACTTACAATAACTTGTCCACTATACTTATTGGTTTTAAGTTGCTGAATTCTTAAATTTTCTTGCCATCTAGTAAATCTCAAGTGAAAGGGTTTATTTTTAAGCACAGATTTAACGAATTATAGAAAACGTAGCATAATACGTTAATAGATGAGTGAAAGAAATTAAGACAAGGACAGTTTGAGGGAATTAAATACAAAATTAACAAATGATAAATATTGTAATAAAAGACTAAAGCGAATTTTTTTTTAAAAAAGAGGGAATTTTGGTGCGTCAGGTGTTATTTAGAGAGGTGCAACCAAATGAAAATCATCTTTCATTAAATTTTTATCAGCTGTTCATAATGCAGAACCAGTGAGCTGAAGCAAAAATGGCAAAGCGGCTAAATAATGATTACAATTAAACAGCGTTATCACGCCCCTTATAACGAGTCTGCGCCGAAAAAAAGCACAGGCGACACATTCGGCTAATCTTCCTCTGATGGTGAATTCATTATAGATAGAAGTGAACCGTAATGACATTTATGATTTAAATATGACCAGCTCCCTGACTCTGAATAAAAATGAGCTTTTTCATCATGTGTACTTGAGCACCTGAAGGACTAAAGAAGAAGAAAATCACAAATGTTTCAGTGGAAATGTCTGTTTATTATATTTCTATTAAAAATGTCATGAATAAAAACTGGGCTGTAGATTCTCTGTGTTTGATAACTTTTTAGCAAAACTGGTGATTTTCTACATCCAATTGTTGAAAGAGGCATTTATAGTATTTTTATCCTGATATCCTGTCAACTACAAAGTGGTTGGAATTTGTAAAGTTTGTAGTTTTTTAACTAATTTGAAATACAGTTCCCAAAGTTTTTGAAGAAGGAATTCTGAGACCATTGTGCGTTTTGTTTTTACAGATTTTTCACATGCGCTACGCTTTGTTGACTTTCACAGAAAAACTGCCTGGGTTCAGATCCTCCAATCACGACTGATTTCTTTGGTACTGTGACATGAAATGGGAACTTCATGGTTGAAAAGAAATCAGTCCACTGAATACCACAGAGTATAAATGGTAAACGGTAATTGGGCTGGTTCTTATTTAGTGCTTTCCTACTCTATCTGAGCACTCAAAGCACTTTACACAACTTGCCTCGTTCACCCATTAGCACAAGCACTTTTTTCTATGTCAGTGCTTTCTAGGGCTGGGCTATATCATACCTTTCACGGTAATACCGGTATAATGTTGGGCAACGATAAGAAAATGAAATATCGTGATAAAATATGGGTAAAACGCGCATGCGCAGTGCCTTTGTTTTCATACACACATGGCGGAAAAAGCACGGCGGCAACGGAGAATGAGAAGGGCGAAAGCGGATCGTTGAATGAAACGGATGAACCAGAATTGGTTTGTAAAAATGCTGCAACTTCAGTGGTGTGGAACTGGTTTAGCTTTCG
>NW_024582649.1:645437-646944 GCF_018398535.1 Haplochromis burtoni | reverse complement strand
GGGCATTTCATTTTCGAGCAGGAAGCTCAGAAACCCCTCTGGGGCTTAAGAGGTTAAGAAAAACTGTTTTTGAGTTCACGGTTTGTCTCCTGAGTCCCGCATTTTGGGTCCATATGTGGCCAGCCACACTGTCATTTATGACCGAAGTGGCAGATGAAGAAGAGGACATGGTGAACATATAAACAAAAAGTCAGATCTTAAGTGGTCATATGTAATTTAAAAGTTATTTGTGATCTTTAAATAAAAAGTAACATCTAAGTGATATTCCTAAAAGGTTTTTTTTTTAATTGAGGTGTTTAGAGAGTTTCTAGAGGTTCTAATAGAATTCTATTGGTCTATAAGCTCACATGAGGTAATTATCGGTGTGTGACTGTCCTGCCTCATCTACCATCTAACCAGGTGCCTCACCTTACCTGAACGAAACTAATTCTTTTCGTTAGTGAGACAGCATTTGAAACAGATGCTCTATGTGAGAAAGAGTCACTTTAGACAATGCCTGCACCTGATTGTCTTGACACTGTCCAAAGTTCATGTGTGAAATTGTTTTGTGTTTAAAGTTCCTACAAACAGACGAGGAATGCCACTGCAGCTGTTTCTATTTGTTTAGCAGCTCATGCTCTCCACTGTTTCATCTCTGTCCAACACTTCTGACATTTGCCTCTCTCACCCTCTTTTCTTCTCTCTCATCATGTAATCCTCCCTCTCTGTTTCCTATCTCCCCTCTCTCTCTCTTTTAACATCTTCCTCTCAGCTCCATCTCCTTCTCATTACAGATCCATTTCTCTCTCTTTATACTTCTTTTTCCCTGCTATCTCTCTCTTTGCTGCTGCCGCTGTCTGTCCTAATCTCTCTCACCCCCTCCACACTCTCTCTTGTCGTTCCCCTTTTCTTCTAAGCCCCTTCCTCCCACCCTCTTTCTCTCATCTCCCTCTCATCCTCCTCAGTGTAATGCAGGATAAAGACACTGGGATCACATATGGCCGAGTGGTAATGGCGTTGCGCTACTTAAATCCACTCATTTAAGTGCAAATCGGTGTCATTCTGGAGCTGCCGAGCAGATGCTAGGCCATGTCAGCATAACTCAATGTGACCACCGCTGGCTTCAGGTGTGTGTGTGTGCGTGTGTGTGTTTGTGTGTACGTGTGCTCGGTAACCCCTATGGATTGCGATAAAAGTACCTGCTCCTTAAATGCAGAAAACAGATAAATTGATAGGCGATTATAGCAAGGGATTTGTGCACATAGCTGTTTTAAAGACGACTTATGTGCGTTTGTTGCTGGGACATTTTGCACAATGTCTTCCATTCCTTGAATGTAACAGAAAAAAATATTCTAATATACTAAATAAGAGCAGAAAATCATAGTATCAAAATAAAAGCACAGAACGTGAAATGTTCTGGTTTAACCCTTTAAAGCCTGAACCATGAAAAACATGCCAGAATTTATTATTTTTTTTAATGGATTGTTTATTGAACCTTGAATTAATTAAATATTAATGTATTGCATTG
>NW_024582649.1:613034-643972 GCF_018398535.1 Haplochromis burtoni | reverse complement strand
TGTAGTGTTGATGCATGTGTGTTCTAAGGTGCATTTAAAACCCAGGAGGGCATGGAGCTACCTGCCAGAGAGCAGCAGGTAAGCGCATAGCCCCTCCTGATAGCCCTCAATTTCTACATGTATTTAAAATCGAGAGGGGCAGTCATCTGCCATGACCAGTTGGGGATGAGGAATGAGAGTATATGAGATTAAGGTAACATTTGAAATTTTGTTTTTTGTAACGCACACAGTTGATTCTTTTTCATTGTGAAGATTTGAAGAGTAACTTTTTGATTGGTCAGTACACTGAAACATTTGTTAGATGGCATTATCCCTGGCCTGGTAGCCTGGCTGCCCCTGAGTGGATCTGGGGCAGGCGTGGGGGCTTGGGGTTCGGGGGTGCTTCGCCTCCGTGCTAGGGCTCTGGCTGGGTCTTGGGGGCTTAGGTCCTTGTTGGTGTGTCGCCGAGGTTGTGGGTAGGTGGGTGCACGGAGGCTCAGCCCTGGCGCATCGGCCTAACTAGGGGGCTCTTCAACTGACAGGGAGTTTGTTCCATCCTTGCAGGAGTCCACTCTGCAGGTGGGGGAGAGTATAGGAGAGGTGGAGAATAAACTTAACCTGGGTGTCTACTGTCTTGTGCAGTCTGGGAGATGATTGAATGTTAGGGTGGGTACAGTTTCCTCTGCGGTGGGGTCGGGTGGGCTGCCCTGGGTCCTGTGGGGCTGGGCGGTCCTGCTGCCGTAGGCCCCAATCTGGATGGGCCTGGGCTCCCTTGCCTTGGTGGGTGCCGAAGGACGGGGGTACCTACTGGGGTCAGCAGGGGCCTCCCTGCTGCTGCGGAGCCTGGGGCGGCCTGCTTGCCTCCACCCTGGGGGAAAGGGTAACATATCCTGGGTCTAGGTGCTGTTAACCCCTCCAGGGACGAGGGTACACGGACCCGGGGTATAGAGTTTGCTTGGGGAGTGTTATTGTGTGTACAGTGTCCATGTATGTCTACCCCTACGTTGGGTGAGTGTTAAGTATTTGAATATGTGTGCATGAGGGTGGGAATGCATGTTTGTGTCTGTGTATACCTGTTTGTCTGTGTTTATATGTCAGGTCGGGTCTCCACCTCTCTGGGAACTCCCAGGCCCTCTAAGGCCTATCTCCCCCTCACCACACTCCCTGCCAGTAACTGATGCCCTCAGGGGTCGGTGCGTTGGTGGTTCTTGGTGTCCGGGGCTGGGCGCTCAGGTATGTACCAGCTCACTCCCGGTGACTACTTGGTGGGGCCTGGTGCCTGTTGCTCGGTCAGGCCTCTTCCGGGGCAAAGGGGGCCCCGCGGCCCTCCAGCCTCTGGGCCTGCGGCTCGGTTCACTCTGGCACAGCTGGCTGCCGGCAGAGCCGGTGGGCACGCCACTGCATCCACCTCTGGCTTCTGCTCCGTGACTACTGGGTGACCCCTCATCTGGGGCTCTCTTCAGCTCTTCCCAGGAGGGTGGCACGGATGCCCCTCCGGTGGTCCTCCTTGGGCTTTTGCACTCTTGGGCCTCTGGATGTCTGGAGCCTGGATCTCCTCCATACCTGCTTCATGCCCTGGGGGACAGGGCTATGGCTCTCTACATCCTCTAGCAGACCATTACATGGGGAAACCTTTTGAATACAAGCGCGCTGATCCACACAGGTGTGCACACGGGTGTTCACTGTTCGTAGACATAAACTACACCTTTATTGGCTGCTATTTCCAAGCACATTGTGCGCTGTCGGTCCTGCTTGCTACACAACAACATTCAGTATTTAGTATTTACTGCTGTTTACACTTAGCTAGATTAACGTGATGGTGTTGTGTTTAGTATGTTGCTCTGTTTTTTTGCTTGTTTTCTCTTCTTTTTCTCTCAACGGGTGATCCAGGAGATTTTTTTTCTCTTGTTTCTCTTTTTAAGTGCCCTTTCTCACTGTCCCTCTTCCCTTCTGTTTTTCTTTTCCTTCATCTTTCTTTCTCCCTTTCCTATACCTCAGTCATGTCTGTCCCGTCTGTAACAACTGAAAATAAAATAAAATAAATAATAACAACAAAGGTTGATCAAATGGACCAATACGGCAAGGCCGTGATGATCCATTTGGCAAAGTAAATCCATTGGGTATCCTTGTTGGTCTTCAGACAACAATTCTGACGGCTAAAGAACCAAATGGGACAGGCAAAAAAAAAGGGAAAAAAAAGATGGCATTATCCCATTTCCTGATCTTTTTCTTCCAACGACCCTGTGCTTTCTTCTATTCTCACATCTACATTTCCCGATCTCCATCTGTCCTTCCTCAGTTTAAATTTGTGTCTTCCTTTTCTCTTCATCCCCCTCTGTTAACACTCATCCTCCTTCCCTTCCTCCTTTATGTTTTTCATCTCCTCTGTTCTGATTTTATGGCACCTCATTCCACCATTAATTTTTCTTCTCTCAACCACAAACAATAACGAGAAACTCTCCTCCTTCCTTCTTTTTCATTCCATTCTCCAACTTTTGCTCTTTCCTTCCTCTCCCAACAATCCTTACCTCTTTCCCTTTATCTTTTATTTTCCATGCCAACGAACATCATTTACCGTCTCCCCTCTTTCCAGCTTCTCCCTTTGGATGATCTCTCAATTCCTACATCGCTTTTTCCTTTTCCCTCTAGCTACCTCTTCCCCCACCTCCCTACCTCGTTTTTGTACGTCCTCCTCCTACTTCTCCTCCTGACTAATCTCCCCCCTCCTCCCATTCTCTTCTCCTCCTCCAGGTGTTTCGCAGGGATAAAGGATTGATGAAGCCATCAACTCTCTGCTCTTGACATTTACAAAAAACCCTCCAAGCAAACGCCTTCTCCCCTCTTTCCCACCGCCCCTCTCTCTCTCTCTGTCTCTCTCTCTCTCTCTCTCGTTATCTCCCTGCAGAGCTACCTCGCTCGTTGCTCGCCCAACCACATCATTAAGACCTAGTAATTAGGGCTCATTTGTAAAGCCAGTGTAAATAAAGGGCCCATAATGGCCAGGATATCATTCACAGTGAGACATAAACTAGACATGTGTGTGTGTATGTGTATGTGTGCGTGTGTGTGTGTGTATGTGTGTGTGCGCGCGCGTGTGTGTGTGCATGTGTGTGCGTGTGTGTGTGTGTTAGGGGACAGGGGACATTAGGAAATTAGCCCATGTGTCATTATTGTGTAGGTGTGTTTGAGAAGTTACTTGTGAAATAGGGTAAATGTGTGTGTGTCTGTGTGAGATTGGGGTGTGAGAGAGACAGAGGCAGAAGTGTATTTAGAAGACCTAAATAAATCACTGTTTGTGTGTTGCTGTGTGAGTGTGTGAGGTTGACAGGAGACATTAGGAAATTAGCGCCTGTGCCATTAGCGAGTAAGAATACCAAGTGTGTGGAGTGTAAAGGTCTTAGATTTAATGTGTGTCACAGTGAGGGGAAGATGGAGAAGTTCATTTTGGAACCTGCGAGTGAAAGAAAAACACAGAAAAAGACTGTCAAAGTGGAAGCTTTAGTTATCCCAAGTTTTACTTAGTAAAGGCCATTTCCTATAATTTACTAATTCAAAGTTACTCAGTAGTGTTACAGCTGAGGGTTTTAGTAGTGATGCAGGTCACATCATGTCTTCAAACACAAGCTAACTCCGGTAACCTCCTGCAGAACCACGAAGGTGGATAGCTCCATTAACATCGAGATGCAGTTGACTGATTAGTCCAGTAGAAAGCTCTGTCACCTCGCAGCAAGAAGGTCCTAGGTCCTAGGTATGAATGTGAGCATGAAATGTTGTCTTTGTGTTAACTGTGCGATAGACTGCTGAGCTGTCCGGAGTCTGCCATTTCATCCTATGACCAGTGGAACAGGTTCCAACCTCCTCAGTTAGATAAAAGTGCATGGATGGACCCTTAATATTTTCCTCATAATTCTTATACTGTCCTATAAGAAGTCCAGAAAACCCTCCAAAATGGCATACTAAATGCGCTATAGTGGGTATACTACTTAGACGCACTAAAGCAAACTCTGCAACTGCTTGAACATCTACAGTTAAAAATAAGTCCTGGAAAAACTACAAATCTTGGGCAGCCTGTTCAAATACAGCTAAGCAAAGATGTCTAAGACCCCACACAGTCAATAAGACCATTCATTTTATAATCAAAACAAAACAGAATTAAGATGCTTTTAAGTGTCCTTGAGGAGCCCCTAAACGCCTTCCCTTAGGTGCCTTTTGAAATTTTTACAGCAGGGCTGAAATTACCTCCCGCAGTGCCTCGAAGGACTGCTTGGCTAAAGTTTGATTCTTTCCATCTATACTTTGAAACAAATAGAAAGAAACATGTTGGGATAACTACAGGATCCTGTCTTGTAAACATATCATTTACTCTCAGGGAATTTACTCCAAAAATGGTTCCTGAAAGCTCATCAAAGGTTAATGGGATGTCTTCAAGTTACTATTATAATATTACTGTTACTCTGCTAATGTGCTTTTTTTTGGTTTTTGTTGTCATTGTGTATGGCTGCAAGATTCAGACATCAAGCTAACACACACAAAAAAAATTGGACCAAACTGCTCTGTGAGAAAATACATGCAGACATGTTTTCGTAGTTGGTGTCTGTTTAGAAATTTGTATAAAAACCACAAACTTTGCAAACCCAGCAGCTCACTGTAAAAACGAACTCAGCTGCCTGTGAGACAAGACATGTTCTTACATCCTTGGGATCCTCCTCCTCACTCTTCGTGGCACTCCATGCTTTATTTCATCACTGTATCTGCATTACTGAGGACTAGAAATATGTGCAGATTGACTCTAAACATTCAGGACATAGGCAAATTTTGCCACAGCTTTGAGCCATTCCCTTGTGCCAGTTACTTTAGCAATGTTTTAATAGCAAAAGATGGTTTTACACTGGTGCAGAGTGCTAGTAAATCTGGGCCTCCATGCCTTCAAGGACACCTGGAACTGGTTGCACTTTTTCCAGACAGCGATGTATGCAACACCAACTCTAAAGGGTCAGCATCCCTCATAGCTGCCTGCAACACTCACCTCCTGATCAATATGTTTTCCTATTGATTAGCCCTGCAGCCTGAATGGCAAGTGTCAATCAATCTTGGCCTATCGATAAAAATGATTACTTTCTGATGCATTTATTTGCATTTAATGATCTTAATTATCATTCCCTAGATGCACACACACACGCACACACACACACACACACACACACACACACACACACACACACACACAAAACCTCTTTTCTCATTCATACTGAGGTCTGTCCTCCTTTCTCACCTCCTGCCCTCATTACCCCTCCACCTCCTGCTCTATTCAATAATCCAAAATGTTCAGAATAAGACATGAAGAGAAGGGCTGACTCCTTCTACCCTTCCTCTTTCCAATTTGTTTCCTTCTTACTGGTCTTTCTCTCTACGCTTTCATCCCAATGATAACTGCCACAAATAAATATGCCCCAAACAGAAAGTGACCACCACAAACCACCAGACGGCTAATTTTGAAAATGCATTTTTGAATTAATGCTACTGTGGCCTGTGCGATATCAAAAACATAGTAACAGTGTACAATCCTGGAGCATTTGAACTCAATTCCATCTTGTACTCTAAATTGAAAATATTTAGTAAGAGTAGTAATGACAAAAAGGCATCATCTATATGTGCCACATATTATGCAATTCCTCTCTAAAAGTGCTGTGTAGATGAGAGGATTTAAGGAAGGAAAGAAATCAAGTTTAAATAAGCCTGGTCCTCACAAGCGTACAAGTACAGCAATGTGTGTGTCAGCAGAGGTGCCATTAAACACATGTCACCTCTGATCCATGCTGAAATAAAGTCACACCTCTACATACACATCAGAAATACACACACGCACACAGATTTGTCACGCTTTATGCACACACACATGCACACACGCATGCAAACACACACAGTCTAAAGCACTCTACCGTACACTTATGTACACACACAATTCTCATCTCTCACTTCAATAAAACAAGCATCAATTTTGGTCTCCGATGGTGCCGCTGATCTCTTTACGGCTTTCATGGCATCAAAGTAACGGCCGGCTGTAAATCTGAACGCGAGGAGGAGATGGAAAAGCGGGGAGAATGAGAAAGAGGAGGAAGAAGAGGAATATGAGGAAGAAAAAAGATGTGGAGATTCAGGTGAAACTGGACAAATGATGTCAAAGAAGAGGTGGAGGAGAGGAAAAGGTAAGGAGGAAAGGAAAGGAAAGGAAAGGAAAGGAAAGGGGAAGAGAGGAGCTCCCAAGTAAAGCGCTGCTGTTTTAAACACAACCTGTTTTTCTTTTTGTTTTTTTGTTTGTTTGTTTTTTTTTTTTGGGGGGGGGGGGGTATAATTGCATGTGTATAACTGAAGAATCTCATTCAAGAATAACTAATAATTTCACTTTGGCCCAAAGAAGAAAACAAGATGTGATGACAGCAAAGACACCCAACGGCCTCAGTCAGCACCTATCCTGAGAGAACCCTGGCTTATGTTTTATAAAACTGAACCTCTTTGTTAACTTTCTTTAAACAAGTCATTGCTTAAAAAACAAAAACAGCAGTAAGATGTAAAACTAATACCAATAGGATACTAAAAAATGTTAAAACCAGTAAGTTAAACCCATAAAAGAATAAACTTGACAATAGATGAAAAAGAATTCTGGCAGAGGCTGGTGGCACCCCTTAGCCTCCTGGTAGATACACCTGTGGTATCAATTTGGAACTCCTACATTGCTTTGTTCTCGAGTTACTGCATTTACAAACTTGGGTGTCCAAGTCACCCATCCGGCCGCTTGGCAGGGTGACGACAAATCGGCTTTTTATGGCTGACAGGTGCTAAAAAAGGTAAGAACCAAAAATGTAAACCCACAAAATGAGTGGAAATATAATGAAATGACACTTAAGATGATACGACCCACTAAAATTAATTAAAGAACAAATCTACCAATTCCAATTATTAAAGCTGACAGAAATATGGTAAAATGATCATACAGACCAGATTTTTAGTATGGTTTGTAACCACTGATAAGTTCATAGGATTTAATGGGGGTGTTGGTGTGTGTTCAGAGGATGCAACTGTTCTCTCTTCATGAAATGAAAACTTTAAATGTTCTCTCTTCATGAAATGAAAACTTTAAATTGTCGATTTGAATCCTTTCAGCAGCAGCACTGGTGAAGGTCAGCGTACCCGTGTCACCTTCAGTCTCTCTTAAATGCATGAGGGGAACGTGACATGAGGCGGCTGAAGCAAACCGACTGTCTGAATCCCAACATGTCGCAGTGTTTTAAATGCTGTAAGGTCAGACAGAGCGAGCTTCGAGCGGGTCAAAACCCACACTCACCTTCCACCATCACTCACGCCTCTAATGCATGAAAAGAAGAATGGGAGGAGTGTGTGTGTGTGAAGCTAAATAACCAGCAGAGCGTGTGTAGGTGAGTGTGTGGAGAGTGCGTCCTTCAGCAGGTCAGAGTCCCAGCTTCACCTCCTGCTGTCTGTCTGTAATGTATGAAAGTATCTGTCTGTCTGTAATGTATGAAAGCGTCTCCTCTGACTTTAAATCCTCGCCATGCAGGCGAAACCTCACCTCTGACCTCACACTGCAGCTTGCTGCCCAGCTTCATCCATTTCAATGGCAGCCATCTATAAAGCCCTGTGTCTAGACAATGTGTGCACACACAGATAAAGACTCAACGCAGGGATACCTGTGCAAGGAGGGTAGGTTTAACTAATGCACACACGCATTAAAACGGCGCTAAAAGGGGCGGGCGAGCCTGAGATTAATTACTTGGATTCTGTCCTATTAAAATCTGGCTTTTGCTCATGTCAACAGCAGAGTGAAAACTGTTAATGTACAGTTTGTTTTTAAGAACTTAAATTCCTTTAAAAATTAAAAATGTGATTTTTAGGTGTTTTATAAAAAAATTATACATTATACACATGTATACATCTTCTCTGAGACAAATACCTCTCAGATGCGGATTAGAAAGTTTTCTGAAATTCAGTTTTTATAAGGATAAGGAAGATCAAATGCATTTACATCTGCTAGTGTTATGGTCCCTCGATGTTAGACCCAGAGTTTGGTATCTTTCTAATTACAGTGTTTCCTGGTTTGTTTGTTCTATTTCTATCCCCAGGCTTTGGTTTCATATCTGGTTGAGTTCAGAGTCTCCATGTATTCCTGCCTCCCTGGTTTTTCCGTGTCTGGTTTGGTCTCCATCTCTGTGGTTAGTTAGTTAAGCACGCTGAGATCCCCCTGTTCTGTTGGCTGTGTTCCTGGTTTATTCAGGTAATGGTTTTTCTAGCATGTGTCATGGTAGGTTTGATTCTCTTTGTCTCATTTTCTCACATAGGTTCAGTGTATGTGTATGTGTGTAAGCTACTATGTACGTATGTAGCTTTTTGTCTTTGTTAGTGTCTATGTGGAATACACATGTATGCATGTGTTTGTTTGTCTTTATCAGGGTCCATGTAGAGTTTGTCTTCATTTGTGTCTGTACATGTGGTCTATCTCTGGTCATGTAACTGTGTATGCCAGTGTTTTGTTTTCTTGATTGTTTTCTTGATTTGCAATGTATTTAAGTAATAATTCTTCCCTTCAAATCTCTCTTCGTGACCTAGTGGTCCAGAGGAAGAGGTGTTTTTATTTGCTCAAGAACCATGGCTAAAAATGAGATTTGACAGAGTGATTGGAGTGAGGGTCCTGAGGCTGCAGAACAACCTGCCCGAAGAAATGAAGCTGGCTGACTCAGTAAATTCTCTTAGAGCTTAAAAGCACACACTGCTCTCTTTTTCCCAAAAGGCACAGATTACCCAACAAAAAAACAAGCTTTGTTACCTAAAACCAAGTCAACTGGTTCATAAAACAAAGAAGAAAAGCATGCTGGAAATCACAAAAAGGTAGCACGTAGGGAACAGACAGTACAAAAAGAAAAGGACAGCATTGTATATACCTGGGATTAACAGGGGCTTGGATGTGGGGTGGAACCAGAAACAGGCGAAAGTAATCAAGACAATCAAACAGACAGGAAGTAAAACCCAAAAGAAAACAATGGAGAAAACAGCTTCAATGACAGACCAAAAATGGAGACAAGACTCACATTAACATGAAAACAGAGAAAATTAACAGCAACAGGAATAATAGAATAACTGAGACATAAAAATTCAAACTTTCAAATGCTAAAATTACTGAGAAAAAGAAAGCCAAACACTACCATACTGACTTACATTTCAAAACTTGTCTGTTTCGTTGTATCATATGAAGCACTTTGGATTTACATCAGGTATTTATTTTAGTAAACTGATCGGAATCCTATATTTTTTCTTGTTCTTGTTTTGAAGGGTTTTGTTATCCTTCGAAATCCTTGATATGGACATCTAAGGGGCGCAGCTCTGTCTGTAAGCACGGAAACACCGGTGTGAAAGCCTGCTGTTTGTGAGAGGCAACCAATCAGAAAAAAGCTGAGGAACTGCAGCAGGGCCCAGTATAGGTTAAGACTAATCATAATGTAAGTTAAAAATTAAATGCAGAGTTGGAAATGAGCATTACAACAAGCATTACATTTGCATAACTCTTCAACTGGCATTATTGGACACTTGAGGGTTAAAACGCAAGTAGGACGTCCTTTTTTGCTCATCATTTAGAAGTTTGAAAATGTAATAATTAAAATGTATTTCTGAGAAAGTCAATCACTGGTAACAAACACTGAAGCACAATTCAACAGGGGCTCGTCTGTTTCATTCCTCTTGTACATATCTCTTTAGTTTCCCTGTGAGTCCACCCCCTCACACACACCGGCCACGCCACATCCCATCATCCCCTTGGTGTGTCGCTGTGGCGATTGTTTGGAACAAAAGGTGGAGGAAGCTCTCTGAGGTCCAGATAACCTCCTGCAGCTTCCTGTCAGCATGCTAATACGCCTCTTTTCACACCAGACAACAGGGTCACACACACTTACTCGCACACGCACGTCATTTGTACAGTGAAAGACCAGAAACCTTCTTTCTTTTCTTTTGGTTTGGTTTTTGTACTTCTTTTCACAAGTCACTCAGTGTCTTTTGTTGTTTTCTGGCCTGTCCCTTTGCTCCATCTTTCTTTCCTTCATTCTCTCTGCAAGTATCTATTCCCACTGCTATCCTCTTTCCCTTATGTTCATCAGTTGTTTTAATGTTTCATCCAGTTACTATATATGCATTATATTTTTCCTCCTCCTTTGTTCCTTCTTCCTGTACGTCATCCCTCTGCCCTTGTGCTTCAAGGGATTTAACTTCCCTTTCACCCATATGTTAAAGGCCATGTCATCAACACTTTTCATCTATCCCTCCATTCTTTCACAGCAAAACCAAAGCGTAATCTGTCCTCTTTGACCTCCACCCACTCTCACATCTCTTCATTTTCATTCCGTTTTCCCTCCTCACTGTAAGCATTTACATTGCCCTCCTTCTCTGTCCATCACATATTTAAGTTATCCACTTATGTCTCCTCTGTTCCGTTTTTTCTCTCAGTCCTCCTCCAATGTCATACTATCCCTTTACACACTTTAAGACTGAAGTTATTACAAACTTTCATCACTTCTTTCTCCTTCTCCCTCTTCAACCCTCTCTTTCACTCCTTGCTTTATTCCTCCTCCTCTGTTATGTTAATTTTCTGTTTTCCTTTGCTCTTTCATGTTTTCCTTCTATCATTGCTAGTTTGCTTTTGTTAAGTCTTCCCTTTTTTATCCTTCTCTATCCCTTTGTTCATCCCTTCATCCTCTAACAGGACACACGCATGCACCACATTTTATAATTATTACTGATATTTTATTATCAGAGTGACATGGCAGTTCTAGAGTCAGTGCCATCAATTATGAATAGAAAAGTGTGTGTGTCTGTGTGTGGAAGAGTTCACTGAGGTGGCTCAATTAGCTGTGACCTTCCTCCTGCCCATCCCTACCCCTCTTCATCATCACCACCTCCTTGTCTCCTCCCTCCTCCATCTCCCAGAATGCCCCTGTTTGACCTCATGCAAATGGCCGACCTCCCTGTCTCAAACGCACAAGGCAGAGAAAAAGGAGCAGCAAATGACGGAAGTAAGGGAGCAAGGAAAGGTTGAAGGGAATGAAGATGGGACAGGAGAAAAAAACTTATTTAAAATGGATTTTAAAACATTAAAAAAACATAATGAAAATTTGTAATGAATTCATAAAAAAGACTACATATTAAAATCAATTAAATTAATTTGCATCATAAATAGTCGACATGATAAATGAATTGCATTAAAATAAAACAATTAACTACATTAAAGGTTTTGTGAAAAAAAGTAAAATAAAGCAGTGATAGAAAAAATCATAAATATACATTAAAAAATATTAATATATAAAAATATTACACATATACAAAAAGAAAATTATATTAAAGCCAAAAAGAAGATGAGAACAGGATGAATGAGGGAGAGAGAGAGAACAACACTTTTAGAAGGAAAAAAGAAAGAAAAAGAAATCAGAATCATGAAGGAGAAAATCTGGTTTTATATTTAAATCAGGTGAAGGGCCACTATTAGGTGGATAAGGTTGCAGAAAGGTTGGACTAAAGACATTACTCAACTCAGCAAACACATTAGTAGAAAGGTGATTATTCTATCGAGGGTGGAATCAAGGGTGTTTTCAATTTAGAAAAGTAGAATATATGACATAGATGTTGAACTGGAATGCACAAGCATTGCTAATAAGGCACTTGATGACAGCGGGGAGGAAGAACTCCATTAAACAGGAAGAGACCTCTCACAGAACTACACTCAGGCAGGCGAAGCCAAAAAGTAACATGTTGTATTGTGATATATATGCACAAAAAAAGCTGCTCATTGCATCATGGAAAGTGATATGAAACCATCTTAGTTAAGTAGAAGCACATTTTCTGCTGGTGGATAATGAACTGTGTTTCATTTGGGTTTTCCTGTGTGTGTTACTCCTGTTTATATGGAGCTTTTATAGTCTTACCAACTACTCAAAGTATTTTTAACTACAAGTTACACAGACAGTGCTTTTATTTTGTAATATATCTATCTTCCATTGATGGCCAATTTAGAATCACCAATGAACCTAACATGCTGTGGTGAACTGTTGGAGGAAGCTGAAGTACCTGGGGAAAAAAACCCTTAGAGGTACAGGGAGGACATGCAAATGTCACAAAAGAAAGACCCCAATTGGGGTTTCAAACCAAGAACCTCATTGGTGTGAGGCACCAGTGTTAACCGCTGCACCAGTGTCTGACCAGCTCTGACTCCAGAAACCTCGATAAATACCTGACATAAGTAAATGCTGTAAGACGTAAAAATCAAATGCATAATCCAATTATTTAACAGAAGCACTTAACAGACGTGGAATTGCTTGTCACATAGATTTCAGAATCCATTGTCATCTGCTTGAAACAGTGATAGGCAGGTTAAACAATACCATTGTCCCAACACGTACATGTTACACCCAACATGTAAGGCTTATCATGTCAAAGTAGAACTACATATCAAACACATGTGTCTTTGTTGCATGTAAGCATTTCTAATATAATGAAAACCAGGACATTCATTTCCATAAAAGCACACTCAAAAACTGGTGTTTTCAATGTCCACGCTGTGAAATGTAACCATTAATGTTTTCAAATGTTTCCCACTTACAGAGTACCCTTAGGTTTCTTGGTCGATATAAGAACATGGTATTTTCTGGTATGTGAACATCAGTGTGGATGTTGAGAGACCAGAGGAAGGAAGAAGCAGACAATCTGACAGTCTGCTTTAGCTGCTTAATGCTAATTCATTCAATGTTCCCCCACAGACCAGCAGCCGCCCATTGGGAATACGGGTGGAAAGAGAGAGACAGACTGTGTGTGTGTGTGTGTTACTCCCAACCCGCTCTGAGGGAATGTGGATGGGAGTGAAAGAGAGCAGAGATCAGGCTCTGCCTCGCTTTCCAATGACCCTGTATTTGTGTGTGTGTGTCTGTGTGTGTGTACATATTTTTGTGTGAGTAGCATAAGTCTTATGTACACTGGTGTGTGTGACCTTCCATGAGTGTGTGTATGTATGCATGGCAGCAGGTCTGAACATTGGAGAGCCTTTTTAAATGACAAAGACAGAAACAAATCACTTCACACACCTCTGACACACACACACACACACACACACACACACAAACACGCATGTTGTCTGGAAGGAGACCAGCCCAATCCACTGAACAAAGCAATAAAGAGAGAGACTATCTGATTCAGACTCTATGTCGATTGCCCACCATATATCAGCGTAAAAGGGAGATTTAAAGGGTAGTTCCAGCTTTCTTTCCCGCTGCTTTCCACCACAATCCAATGGACCTACCAACATCATCTCATATCATGTTTTAACAGCATGTTGCCCTGCTTTCTGCTTTTTGTAAATGCATGTGTTTAGTTGTTTATTGTAATCTCAAACCCCGACTGTGAGAGCTGTGCTGCCAGGGAGAAGCTGACGCTACCATTTTCTTCTTCTTGTATAGAGTATAATGACTGGTGGCAAAACAAAGTTCACCAATATTCTCGCGTGCATGCAAAAAGAATACTATATATGGACATATCTAAGTCTATAAACTTTGGCCCTAAAAATTGTTGTTTGTGTGTGCATGTGCATACATGTGTGCCCTCCTATGCCGTTGCATATGCCGGCCTGGCATGAAGAGAGGCTGGCTGCCGACCACATTTGGGTGTAACGGGCGAGAATCCAGCAGACTAATTTGGGTCTGGCTGGGACAGCGCAGTTATTATTTTCCTCTGGACCATCAGGCAGAGGACACACAGCCATCTGCTGCACGCGCATACACAAACACACACGTCTCAATTATATCACTAAGAGGGCAGCTGCAAGCGCTGCCTGTCGTAAACACACACACACAACGTTTATAAGTACATGAACATGCACACATTATACTGTGTTGTTGGATCAACAGGGTGTTACAGAGAGACAGATTCTCCTGCTGGCGGCCTCTACAGAGAATGACAGGAAAGGGACACAGACAATGTTTCCATCCACCTGTTTCATGAGCATTTTGAATGAGGATGTGAAAAACTATGAAAACAAAAAGATGACATTGTATGCCAATCCCACCCCACGCCGCAAAAAAGTTGTTAACCTCTATGACTGCATCAATCTCTTTTTTCACTCTCTCTTAAAAAGGCGCACACAGTTAAATTCAATCCTGTCACAGGTGAAGAATGGCAGTATGTACAACAGTTTGTGAGATCAGAAACAAGTGTGAGATCAGAAATGTCACTTTTTTAAGCATTTTTTTCCGGTCAATTTTATCATCTTGTAAGCTATTTTGGTCAAAATCTGGACAAAAGCTCAACATGCAGAATCAAATTCAATTTAAAAAAAAAAGTTAAAATGGACCCATCTGCACACTTCCAGATCAAATCAAATCATTTTGATCAATTGTTGGATGCTACTAGACTAACTTTGCATGATTCATGATCTAAAATGCTCCCTCCCCTCCCTTTAAGATAATTTTCTTCTGATTGGAGGTCCCTCCCAAATAAGAGGTTTTAAAAGCTACAAAATCCTGCATTAAAATTCCAAAATGAGAAAAAAATATTAGCTTAAAAAAAGAAAAGAAAAAAAAAAAGAAGTATGAGGTGAAGTTGAGGGAGAGGTGGGATGTTAACTTTTCGCAGCAGCCATGTTTAATTACAGCTCCACTCTTTGTTAATGACTCTATTAATAGGCTGTTTGATTGGCCGGCCACGTCCCCCGTCTCCCTGACGAGACAGCAAAGAAACGAGTTAAACGGGTAAATCCTCTTTACACATAAATCTGCCTGAAGATTGTTTCAGCGCCGACCACCAAGCGAGAAAATTCATAACCTCGTCAATTTGTTAAAAGGCTTAAAAAAAATCCTCCCTCACCTCCTCGCCACCCAGTCATTTCTCCTGCACGCCACGATCTAATTAAAGTTGAAAAATAATTAGCGATATATTTTCCTTCCTTTAAAGAGAAAAAATGAAAAAAAAAGAGGGAAGGCCAGTGATTAAAGGAGAAGAGGAGGAAGGGAGAGCAATTAAGAGGATGGAGGTTGACGAACTCTGTGTACACATGTAGGATTACAGGGTGAGACTCGAACATAGCAGAGACAAGCTTGATCTCTCCCTCTCTCTCTGTCTTTCACTTCTTCTTCTTTTTTTTTAATCGGTGTGCCACTTCTTCAGCAGCTGATAAAAGCTGAAAGAACAAGATAACCAGCTCAGCGGAGCTGCCGGAAAAGCTTACGGGACCCGATTTGACAATTAATCAATTATTTGATAGAAATCATCAATCAATCTAAGTGGGGGGAATTAATCCAAGAGGTGGATAGAGAGAGATACAGAGACACAGTGATGGAGAGAGAGAAGAGGGGGAGTGATGTACCTTCTTCTTTAATTTGGTAAACTGATTGGCTTTTTTCCTTGTTTCCATATCTTAGAGCTTCCTATATCCAATTTACAGAAACAGAGTTTACAAACTAATGGAGAGAGAGAGAAAGGGAGAGCTACATCACAGATGGTAAATATGAGTTTCTTTCAACAAAACAATGCTCAGCTCAATTTACAGATATTGTAAATTGTGACTGTCAGAACATTATAAACGAAGACCTTCAGTCAAAGAGGCAACTCGGATTCATTATCAAACATCCTGAGCTCCATTAGTAACCTCAGACTGTACAGAGGTTACTCTGTAACATAGTTTTCAGTGCAACTGGGAATAGAGAAATAATACACATGCTCAAATCCAAGACTTAAACCTAGCATCACAGGACAGGAGACACAAAGTTATTGGTGTGTGATTTGCTCCAGTCACACACACTCGGGGTAAAGGTTGATACAACGTTGAAGATTACAATGACTGGACAAACCATAGATCTTTTTCTTTTTTTATGCATTGAACAATGGTTCTGCCGGATGTTTCTTTCCTGTTAAAAGGGAGTTTTTCCTTTATACTATTGCCAACCCCCTGGGGGTCATCTGATTGCTGGGGTTTTCTCTCTGTTATTGTATGGGCTTTACTGTACCTTACAGGAGTGTTTCCCAACCTTTTGGAGCCATGGCACATATATAGCAGAAATGGCTCGGTGTGTCCCCAGTATACCTTATTCGCTTTCTTCTGATCACTACTCATGCTAGGGCCTTCATCTGGGTTGGAATTTTCTCCAGGATCCAGGACAGATTGACAAAGACTTTTTCTTTTGCAATATTTATCTATTGCTATTATGCGCTGTGTCGTCTCACAACATCACTATTATGTAATTTCTTCTTAGTCTTCTTCTGTTTTACAGGTAGTTGGCAACCCATTTAATTAGAGCAGGTATTTGTACTGCCCTCTAGTGGAAGAGAATGTAATTGTTCTGGCCGTTACTCACACCTATCGCTTAGAGTACTAATCAGGTGGAACCAGTTAATCTTTCACGGCACACCTAATCATTTGGTTGGGAAACACGGCCTAAAAGTATAAAACACATTGAGAAAAATGTTGTAGAGATTTGGCGCTTTAAAAATAATATTCAATTTAATTGAATAAATGACAATTTCAAATGCCTAGAGTAAACTAGAAAAGACCCAGCCTAGCTAATTTAGACTGGATTAGTTGGTGGGGTTAAGTTGAATGCTAATTTCTCATAGCTGTGAATGTGAGTTTGAATGCTTGTCTGACTCTTTGTCTTAGCTTTGCCACCATCTGGTGACATGTCTGTTGTGAACCCTGCTTCTGGCTGGGATACCTGACTGGAGTAGGCTCCAGCACCCCTGCAACCCTGATAAATATAAGTTGAAAAGAATGGATGAATATAAAGAAATCCAAAGAATAGTTAATATATACTGAAGGACTGAGGGGTATTTGGGTTAATTTCAGCTTTTTAGTCCCATGACTTGTTAAGGAGTTATAGAATAAAAAAAAAAGGAAAACAATGAATCACAGCACAGCAATAGATGTCATGTCTATATACAGTTATAACATTTCCCGATATAATCCTTATATTAGCAGAATATCACACATCAGTGCTTTCCACCAACTGTTACATTCATGATTTGTACAAACACTTTCTGATCTGCTAGTGCTATAAGTAAGGTTTGGCTAACATTCTGAAAATTCTTCTTGTATGTTTGAGAGTTTCACAAATCTCTCAAGAGTCTTTTTAATATTCATGCTGCACAGACACAAGGACACAATCATTGTCAGTTGTTCTCTGAAGGACTGTACGAGCGCCTCGCCTTACAATCCATCATGTAAACAAGTAAACATCGGTTGCTGACCTTCCAAATTGATTGTTACTGCCTGCTACAGTCGTATGCAATCAGGTGTTGGAATACGTGTCATTTTCCTGCCTGTGCCTTAGGTGTCCCTCTGTACTTCTGAAGCCAAGCCAAGGAAGAAAATACTATTTGTGTCACTGTGTCAACACAAAGTTTAGGGACCAAGTAACAAAGATTAGGCTAAGCTCACAAAAAGATTGTGGTGGAAAAACAACATGCACAAGAAACACAGATTCTGTTGTCAAAGTGATAGACTTTTTACACCAAACAGCTAACTAGTGGGCAGTTTTCACACACACATGTCCCTCAGTGCGGTTTCAACAAATATGTCCTCTCTGTTTGCATGGGGGCCTGGCAGGTACTTCCTATAAAACCAACCGAATGTAGCTCCTTGTTGACGATTGGCTCTTTGATCCATGTCCCCTTTCACAAGTCTTTGCAAGTGAATTGAAAAGGGTGCTTTTCCTGATTTCTACCTGTTGTGCAGTAGATGGCGTTTGGCACACTGCTGAGACCTTTGTGCAGTGGTGCATTCAGGCACTGTGGGAATCACCAAATGTGGAACTCACCTCATTAATAACATCTTTTTTTTTTGTAAAGAGAAAGCTTAGAAAAATGATTTGGCCTTAAAGATGACAATACAGATCACAAAACCAGTTGTGTTTGACAGCTGATAGCTACATTTCAAAGCAAACACTGTAGGTTAATGAAACAAATTTGTTTCCTCTTATTAAAATTAAGTCAGCAAAAGCAGACAAACATGTCTAATGATGCTTTTTTTCCTTTTTTTACTCTGTATTTCCTGTTTTCATGAACAAATATTGGCATTTCGTACACAAGCTGACAGAAGCTACAATGTAAACAGGCTGATATGACAGTTTGAATCCTATTTAATTCAGCAACACACACACACGCACACACACACACACACACACACGGCTTGTCAATACAGACTTATTAGTGCCTCCAAGGTCGATGTGTCGACCTTCAGGATGGACGCCTGTCTCTATTAACAGGAACTGGGGGAAAGTGAGCCAATTGAGACACAGAGCTCGTCACCAAGCTGACAAAGTACAATGACGTGCCCCCCACCCCCATCCCAACACATACACACACATACACGGCAATAAAATATGCATTGTCGCTCGCTGCACAAATCAACAACCGTCCGACGAGCTGATGAGATTTTAAATGAGCCTTAATTTGTTGGGAATTGTCTTTGGTGACGATAGACGAGAGAAGGAAGAATGATAGAACAAGAGACGGACTAAATAAACACCAAGAGACAATCAGAGATAAAGATGGAGAGACAGAGAGAGAGAGACAAAGGATCAAAAACAACAGGACTGATCTTTGAGATGCTTAATGTTTTTTCTTGACATAGCAGTGACAAAACAGGCACACAGGTGTGCGACTTACCTGTGACAATCCCAGGTAGATGGAAACCGTCTCAGAGATGTAGAGGAAGCGCCCCTCTTTGTTTAGTGCAAATACAAACCCATCCAGAGACTGAAACAGAGAAAAGGAGAGGTGGACGTTAAATAGACTTCTCAAAAAAAAACTTTCTTGGGTACAGAGTGTAAATAAAAGATGGCATACGAGTTCATCCATTGGTTTTTTTTTTTAAATAAAAAAATTAAAATTGTGTTGATTTACATAAAACTTGAAACTGCTGATTAAGACAATAAACTCATCAGAAAAAGGTTTTCTGTGTTCATAGAGGAAGGGAAATGAGGGTCATTCTCTCACAGACTTCTACACAGTCAGAAATCGTTTTGCAGCCCCACCAGTAAAAAGAATGTCGATTTACTTTACTTCTTTCCTTCTTTCCTTACTTTAGGAATTAACTGCATATGCATAAAACATTTTTTAACCTAATTTTGCATGTTCACGATATTACTTTAGTGAGTTTCTCTTTTTCTATTGTTTTTAGTTAACAGCTACAGTGTTTTTCCACACTAGCTTTTAGTGGAGTTTTAGTTCAGCAGAATGACCTTGCTTCAAAAGCAGCTACCGACCCAACAAGTCAATAAAAGCCCATTAAAATGTAGCAGCTACAGCCACAATAGTCTTGATTGTGATTTCTTTTTTTCTTTTCCATCTCCTTCTTTGTGTTGTCTCTGTCACTTTCTTACCAACTAACCCCCCGCCCCCACTGTCACTTTGTTCTTGCCTAAAAAGATACAAATTCCCTACCTCTGCTGCTGTTAAACAATGGATGGTGGGGCTGTGTTCATGAGGAGATCACAGAGCAGGAAGAAACAGTCCAACATAACACAGCAGACGGAAAATAAAGTAACTCATATTTCCTCCTGTTGACAATGTGACAGCAATGAAAACAGAAATCTGACAAATTTTCCAGATGCCACTGTGACATCGACATCTTTTCATTATTCGTAGGTTGTTTTAAACATTTGCTTTAAGTTCCTTTATTAAAAACAAATCTCAAGATTTAGCTGACAAGAGGATTTAAAAAAAACCCAGATACATGGAAAAGTACGTCTCTCTACACACACACACACACACACCTCCACCTCCACAAAGACATCCAAGTGTGTCTAATGGTGTATTTCCGTGACGATCATGGTGCCACACTCGACTTCAGCAGCAAATCACACATGCAAAGATGACACACACATGCACATGTACACAAACGCACACACACACACTCAAGCAAATGCACGTCTGAGTGTGTCCAATGCTGCTGTTATGGGAAGATCATGGCAGAACACTCGACTCCTTGAACACAATACACTGGATCCAAGCGCACACAGACACACACAAAGGCAATGATACTCCAGAGGTCAGCCAGGTTAATTACATGTAGCGTCCTACTGTTATTGGTAATACACAGTTTCCTCCTGTGTGCACATGCATGTGTGCATGCTAGTGTGTGTGCGTGTTATATCTTGACACTAAGTGCATACTGCACGGTGTGTATTACTTTGGGAGAGAAAGAAGTGCAAGCAGTCTGAACCATTTAAAGGGATTGAAGATAACTGGCTAAACTATTAGGTACAGTCCAAGACAATGTGTTTTTTTTTCTTTCATTCGTTATTGTCACGTTATTGAGCATGGATCAAAGCTATTGATCCAATAAAATGATTTAACATAGAAATACATTAAACTATCAAACAGCTACCAGAGTGACTCCCATTTTGGATGCTTTGATACTTTGAGGCTTTTACATTAATCAGAAAAGAGAGACAAAGAAAAAAGAGACTTTTTGGATTTTGACAGTTCAAATGTCATCTGTGTAGCAGCTAAGTAGCACCTTCGGTGTGACTGTTGGGTATTTAATTTTCTTCTTTCTCTTTGTCAGATATAAAGTGCTATTTGGAGATGGCCTTTAACCTTTTATGCCTGGCTAATTATTCTAATGCTTACATGGAGGGGTGTGGGTATGTGTTGTCGCTGCACCCCCACCGCCTGTGTCCGTTTAGTCTGCCCTCTCAGCTAATGAGATGTTAATGAGATGTTAATCATCAGTGAGCCGCATCAATGTCCATCCATGCTGGGTTCCTCATTAACACACATCCTGACTCTTAGGTGTGCGCAAGCTTTTGTGTGTATATGTGCAGTTGGGCACATGTTTGCTGTGTTTCTCTATCTGTGTGTGTGTTGTCAGATTACGATCCAGATGGTTGTTCTCTGTTTTGATGCCATTCACTTTAAATGTCTTTATCCTCTAATAAGTTCATTATCCTTAGAAGACATTTAAACATAACAGCTAGCTCAATATAATATTGGTTAGATATATTAATCTGGTCCCAATAACACACAGTTTATGAAAATATGACTGGAACCTGTTTTTGTGCTTTGCATAGAAAACAGAAAAATATAAAATGCGTTCACACTACAAGTGACTAAATTGTAAAACGGACCATCGGGTCACCACTGAAGTGCTGCTCTTGGACTTGCCAGTATCATCTCTGGGCTTGTCTTCAAATGGACAGATAATTCCAAGATATGGTTTATCTCTATATGACTGTCTGATGCTTCAGCACATCAAGCACAACTCTGATTCATTGCACATCACAACCATCAAGCACTGGCATGTGCCAGGCATCAGTTTGTAGCTTTGTAGCGCCATTTTCCATTGACATTACTAGTAGTCAGTTGCCTCTGCATAGCTAGTGTGAAAACAGCATTAGTCACTTTGTTTAAATCAAACCAGCTGGGGTTATGAGAGCCTGTGAGCTTTGCATATGCTGATTTTGTTCTTCCTCATTTGATGGGATAAAAAGTGGAAACAATTTACAGAAGACATGCCTTTGATAAATGTGCACTAGAACAAAGATGACTGAGACTTCGTTTTGCAGAGACACTACTACAAAGAAATGGAAGTCAGACAATCTCCAACACTGTAATGCCACAGATGTTGGTCGTTCCTTCTTTCCCTAAAAGCCCCTCGACATTATATCCGCGCCAGTCCGGTGACTGGAACGATATAAGCTCATAGTTGAGCTTTTCAATAGTTTCAAATGTGCGATGGCAGACATCAGAGAACAGTCCAAGAATAGGTTTAAGAAGCTGGAGATTTGCATAATCAGATTTTACTGATAATTCTATACATGAAGTTTTAATAATCAGGCCGTTATTGGAATAAAGCTCTTTCCATTCACATGGCTAAGGGTTTGGCCTTGTTACCATTATGTAACAGTTTCTTGGACATACACATATACCGGCAAGAATGAATAAATGGTCATGGTCCCCGTGCCTGCCCTCACAAGGCTACATTTGTGTTTTTGCTTTCTCTCTCTCTCTCTCCCCTACCTCTCTGCCTGGGCGGAGCTCACTGCTGGCACTGGATTTCCCGACTACTATTTGAGGCTGGGCCACAGATCTTCTCATCGCTGGATGATTGCGCTACTAACGTTAGTCTCTCTTCCCAGCTCCCGTGGTCTTGTACCTTTACACCCTACCTTCGTGACTTGTGAGTGATTTTTCCCTTTCTTGTTCCAGTTTACCTTCTCGGACCTGTGACCTTCCAGCTGTACGAACGTGTGTGAGTTGGATGTGAGGACGTGAGCGAGCGTGAGAGAGAGAGCCTTCCCCTAATCCCTTGGAACCCTGGATTTTTCTCCGTCACTGTATATATTATCGCACTGGTGTGTAAATAAACGGTGCTCTGAGACGTCGACCTGTTCTGCGCTTGAGTCCCTGCTTTCAGATTGTGACAGTTTCTTTCTTTCATCTAATTTTTACTGTGGACCTATTGCAAAAAAAAAAAAGAAAAACAAAACAAAACAAAAAACCTTAAAATTTCTATAATCAATAGTGTGAAAACACAAACTTTCCTGTCATTTGATTGTTTATCAATTACTCAATTACTGTGGTGTGGTATAAATGCCCATGGGGCAGATCTTTATCAGCAGGAAGCACTATTAAACTTGCAAATTATGGTAAAAGTTCTCATTTTTTCTCTCCTTCGTATATTCCACAGCCATCGAAGTCTTTGCCAAGCGGATTCTGACCCACAGGCCTAGTGTGTGACACCCCTGCTCTAGAAAAACTTTCTTTGTAATGTTCAAAACTATGTAACAACCATTAAATTCACAGCCTTAGATGAACCATAATGAACAATATGTGTGAAAAGTAACTATTAGAACCTATGATACATCTACTTTGCTCAATTTTGTTAACAGAAGTCTTGTTGAGAGCCAGTGAATGGTTACTATATTATAATATACATGCTTAAATAGTTCCTGAAAAGCTAAAGGGGTCTAATAAACCTAAGTAAAGCCATAATTGGTTGATAGTTAGTCCCCATTTTCTTCAGCGAAAGCTGCTGAGGTTTCTTGGAAAATTGTGACACAGCTGGTACGCCTCTGTCTTTTTGCCCCTTTATACAAACACAAGCCAACAGGGGGAAAAGGCTGAGATGTGGAGATAATCACAACCTGTGTTTTTCTTTTTACAGTTTTATCATCTTGTCTGATTGAGGTCCAGGTTTAGCAACAAGCAGCTCCAGGTGAAGGAACGCAAATCTGCCCATTTCAGAGGGATTAAAACGGATTAATTAGAATTGGAAAAGCGAGTTGAAAGGTGGAAGCACGTGTGTGTGTGTATGTGTGTGTGTGTGGGTGTGTGTAAATTATGCTGATATGAACTGATGTAAACACTCACACAGACAGATATAGATGTGCTGTAAACAAACATAACCTTGCTGACTGCTTTGTTAAGTCCCCGGTTGCCTCCCAGAGGTTAAGCAGGCCTCTGATTATTAGAGCTCTGAATCCAACCAGAGCACAAACCAAATTTTATTTTTCTGCTGTGAGCTCGTGGTTTTTCCCTCAGCTTCCTTTGGTTTACACCAGAAATTATTTACAAGGTCGACAGGGTCTTGAAAGGTCGGTGAAAAGTTGTAAGATGCACAAAGGTCAGTGTAAGACTCAGAAAGCAAGTGTTTTCAAGCCTCACTAACTGACATTTTCAGCATGAATAGATGCCATAGTTGCACACTGCTGTTAACTATAACTACTCTTTTATTTATTGTGAACAGAGGGAAGCAGCTGTAACATGCAAGGAGGTGTTATTTTTTCATGGCAGAGTGTGATTGGACTACAAACCTGAATGGATATCAAAATGAAAAAGAATATAAATAAGCCTGTAAGAACATAATAACAATCTCACATTTAACCCTAAACCTCATCTGTAGCTTAAGCAGCAATAAGACTGGACTGGAGCCTGTAGGGCATGACAACCATTCACACTCACAATCACAGCAGTTAACCTAACACAACTGCATTCAGACTGTGGAGCAAGCCCACACAGAACGTGTAATGTCTGCATGAGGAGGGTGCAGCCAGCCCGTGAAACCAAACCCAAAATGATCTTGCAAAAAGACAACAGTGCGAACCACTACACTGCCAGGATGTCCTATCCAAAACTTGATGAGATCCACACCCACACTCTAAGCCAAATTCAGGCTTCATCAGACAGATTTGAGCTCTACAAACAAGACTAATCCAAAGACACTGAACCAGACAAAGACAATGAAACAACAGTGTAACCAGGATGAGCGACGCAGCCATTAGATGCAGTATCAGCTGACCTCAGCCTGTTTGCAGGGATATTGTTTTTCCTGGCCTTTGCTGTTTTCCACTTGTATTTGCATATTAATAACACATGCAGACACAGTGGGACCGTAGACCGTGTGTGCACTGTCTGGTTGGTCTATATGACTGTACATATGGGTATGTTTGGGCTCTAGCTTGTTAATATTTTATTTTTCATAGTTGTGTGTGTGTGTGTCTCTGTGTGTGTGTGTGTGTGTGTGTGTGGATATGCATCCAGGACTTTATATCTACATGCATGCGCAGTGCAGAAAGACCAAGGATGAGTCTTAAGCACACACACACACACATACACACACGCGCGCGCGCACCTCTTTACAAAATAAAGTAACAGCACATCCAAACATGTAGAAAACACAAGTACGAACACACAAGGTGGAACTAAATGGACATTACGGCAGAAGTCACGCACTAAGGCACACATACACAGAGTCATTGTCTCTATCTCTTCTCCTCTCTCTCCCTCACACACACATGCACACATATACAAACACACGCCCTGTGGCAGCAGTCCGTGTGTGTGTCTCTTTATGAAATCACAGAGGGTCTGACCGCCTCATAGTAATTATGCTAATTGCCTGGATGCCCTTGCCTTTATTTATGCAGGGCTGCTAAGATAAATAAAAGGAAATTGCTTTGGATCTAACTGTATTCATTTCAGCATGCTAACTAGAACACTAACTCTGCTCTCTGAGTCTGTGTGTGTGCGCAGCAAGAGAGCAACGGAGCAAGTGAGTAGGGGGGTGAGGTGTTCACAGATTTGTTTACCCTTCACAAATTCTGCAGGTAATTGCAATTTTGATTGTATATTTATTTATTTTGCTCCGTGTGTGGATGGATTGTATTGATGCTGTGTGTGTGTGTGTGCACTTCCTGTCTCTCAGTCATAATGAAATGCTTTGTTCTATTAACCAGAATATAACTGTCTGAGAATCACAGACTGCTCTGAAGTGAAACTAAAGCTCCTGAACAAAACGATCATAAGAAGTGCTCATTTTAATATGCAGCTGAAGGAATTTAAATTAAATACTTGCGATTTAAAGATTTATCAAGATGTATCTAGTGCAAAATCCTAAAAAAGCCTCCCAACATCACTGAACCACTGCAAGATCCAATGCGACCCACCCATATGCCTACTTTGATGCAATTTCTAACTTATCAGGTGTCATATCTGCTGTGTTCCGATGTTGGCTCTGTTCTCTGCAGGATTATTCTGCTGCTGTTCTGTGTAGCATGAAGATGGAAGTAAGCATGTGACTATAGTCGTCCAGATTGCAAAACCTATATACACCAATGATAACACGGATAATAACATTGCGATCACTGACAGGTGAAGTGAATAACATTGATTGTCTCTTCATCATGGCGACTGGGTCAGAGCATCTTCAAAACTGCACGTGGGGTACAAAGGCTGGCCCATGTGGTCCAATAAAAACAGACATAGCCACGAAATGTTCATGCTGATTCTGATAGAAAGGTGTGAGAATACACAGAGCATCACAGTTTGTTGCATATGGGGCTGCATAACCGCAGACCATTATTATCCCGTGCCCAACAATGGGCAGAACCGGACCACAGAGCAATGGAAGAAGGTGGCCTGGTCTGATGAATCATATTTTCTTTTAAATCGTTTTGATAGCCAGGTGCATATTCATCACCTACTTGGCAAATACCTGGCACCAGGATGCACTATAGGAAGAAGGCAAGCTGGAGGGTCAGCTTGATGGTTTGGGCAATGTTCTGCAGGGAAACGTTGGGTCCTGCCATCCATGTGGATCTTACTTTGACATGTACCACTTATCTAAGGATCAATGCAGACCATGTCCCTTCTTTCATGGAAGCAGTATTCCCTGATGGCTGTGATTTCATACTTATCTACTAATCAGGCCATAAAGTGAAATGAAATGGTTTGAGGAGCACAACAATAAGTTTGAGGTGTTGACTTAGTCTCCAAATTCCCAGATTTCAATTCAACAGGGCAACTGTGGGACATCCTGGTCCAATCCATGAAGGCCTCACCTCGCAATGTACAGGACTTAAAGTATCTGTTGCCAACATCTTGGTGCCAGATAAAACAGCACACCTTCAGGGGTCTAGTGGAATCCATGCCTTGAAAGGTCAGGGCTGTTTTGGCAGCAGAAGGGAGACCAACACAATATTAGACATGTGGTCAAAATGTTATCCCTGATCTGTGTATGTAACATTTAAAAAAAAAAAATTCACAGAGGCATAATGAAACAGCTTTGTTTGTCTAAAGTACGAAATGCAAGCACAAAGTATTCTCATTTTAAAGTAAATGCCATATTAAATACATAATAATAAAAAAGGAAGTTAGACGTCCAGATTGTGATTCTAAGAGCAAAGACTGAAGATAATGCCAACTTGTTTGTTCAACAGTTTAATGCACCTTCAAGGTGCCCCATCCATGTCTTGCTATGTAAGGTGGGTCTAATAAAATCAGTCTCACACTGTGACAGACTATACAGTATCAATTTGAAGGTGTCAGACTGTGCCATGAACACAACAGTGTATAACAACAGATGAACATTATCCGCTTATATCAGCCATCTGTGCTGTTCTTTTGTATTCAAAATGAGGATTCACAAGGTTCCATCATTTCATTTTATGTGCGTTTCCCCTCCCAAACTTCAGATGTAATGTCACTCAGTGTATGCTGATTGGTTGGTTCATAGATTTGCATCATAGCAGCTGTCACACAGTGTGAGTCTGTCCTTAAATTTCTGACAGTCTGAATTTTGCTGCGGGCCTTTTCGGTCCACCAGAAGCTCCATATCATTCATTACTGGATGTGCATGATCTCATGTCATCACTATTTGGAAACACTGTCCACAAATTGCACCATGATTCTCTTATGACCAAGTCTGATAGTTTGTACTAACATTTCCTGCTACCCAAATGGTGAATTTGGGCTGATTTACATCGTCTAATCACCTTCCTGCAAACCTAAGTCAAATGCTTGAAGACACATGTACAGAAATTGATAGAACTGCAGATAGAAACACCCAAATGTTAGGCCACGGGTGTTAAAAAAAGAATACCACTTGATGCACAGACACACACACAGACACATGCACAAACACACACACCCACAAATGTCCTAATCTGGGTGTTCAGACAGTAAAAGAAAGAATTGCAATTGATTAGTGAGCACTGCTGAATGGCTCGCTCCCTCTGCTTTCCACCTCCTGCAGATTACTGCATCGATCGCCTTCACACACACACGCGCACCACACAACAGATGAGGCCATCTTTTAACCATTCAGAACAGCGGTTTAAATGTTACTGTCTAGCTCTCTGCCTCTTAATGACAAATGGAAAGACTGTGTGTGTGTGTGTGTGTGTGTGTGTGTGTGTGTGTTGTGTGTGTGTGTGTGTGTGTGTGTGTGTGTGTGTGTGTGTGTGTGTGTGCGTGTGTGTGTGAGAGAGAAGGAGGGCAAATAAATTGTAGGATAAGACAGAGAAATGGAGGGAAAGGGTGATGTATAGGAATGACAAATAAAGAAATCAAGAAACAAAGAGAAAGAGGAAAATGGAGGGCAGGTGATTAAAGACAGAGAGAAAAAAGACAATCAAACGTGGATAAAAGACAAACATATTGACAACACACAGAAAAAGCAAAAGTGAAAATTAAAAAGTAATAACAAAGCTGATTAAAGAGGCAGAGCTAAAGTATTGAAGACTGAACATTATACCTATTGACTAGTGTGATACTTTGACACACGGTTTTGAATCCATGCCTCCAATCGTCTGTCTTTTCCAGCAGATGTTAAACCTGGCTGTGGGAATTTGCTCCCATTCAGGGTGATGAGGTCTGGATCACAATTTTTGTTGTGGTTATTCCCAAATGTGTTGGATGGGGTTGAGGGCGGAGCTCTATGCCCAGCAATCACATTATTGCACTCCCAACTATGAATAGTACTTTATCTCTTTTACATCTATAAGAACTTGAAATGTTTTGTTTACCCATCAACCAAGTCCAACCATATGCTCACTTTGTGGCTCTATAAGTAAGTCACCTAACTTCCGCCATCAATTTTGTCATTATTGCTGTAAACACTAGAGTGCATGGAGTATTGGTTATATATACTGATGCTGACTGTAAGGTCCTTGTCAGTACTCTCGCGGCAGCATTTTGGATGAACTGAAGGCTTTTCATTGTTCGTCATTATTATTAACTTGCTAATAATAACAAACATACAATCAGTTCATAAATGCATGAACTACTTCTTTAGCATCACTCTGAGAGAGGATGTTTCTAATTTTAGAGATATTGCACGAATGCAGGAAAGCAGTCCTACATATTTGTTGAATATGCACAGTGCAGGGCATTTCCTGGACAAAAAGATTTCAAGATTTCTCACAGTGTTACTGGAGGCCAAGGTATTTCAATCCAAAGTAAGCATTTGGTTAGACACTATGTTTTTTAAGACTTACTACATAGTTTGAAGTGAGTGACTGGTTTTAAAATCATTGTGTGTTGCAACATTAAGCTGTTCTTTACTTTGTACCATGGAGCTTAAGCTAGAAAAAGAAAGACTTTTGTGTCAACATGCTTTTGGTTGCAGAGCAAAAAAAGAAAAGAAAAAGTGAAGGAGAGTAATGTACAAAGAGAGAAATGTGGAAGAAAAGTAGTGCATTCTGTAGGAAAAAACACACAAACTGGAGAAAAAAAAGAAAAAGATGCAAACCAGTTGGAAGAAGAAGTGCCATTCATGACAAACAGAAGAATAAAGACTAGTCAAACAGAAACAGAATCACCACAAGGAATGAATAACAGGGGGAGATTAATGGAAGAGAAGGACATTGACAGATGTGTTATTAATTGCAGGGAAGGGTAATACAGGACTGTTTCTTTATAACCAGAGAAACCAGTTAGAATGACTTTTGCAATGGAGGAACTTCCTGAATGTATTTCATCAGTCTCTTCCTCTCAAAGTTTTGTTTTTGTGAGGTAACAGCTTGACTGTGTCCACATTAGAAGAATTCAAAATATAAGTTAATGTTTACAAGAGTGTGTCTGCATGCTTTGCGTTTAGCATATGGCTTTTTTTTACAGTCTGACACCTCTGGGTTTTAAAGGAGCAGTTCCCTCGTTTTATTCCAGTTCAATCCCAGTTCTCTCATTAACAGCAACTGGAACAACTGGAGCAGCAGACACTCAGCTGTATGGTGATAATAAAAACCTCCCTCTCCCAGTGCCTGTAAACAAAATATTTGTCTGGTTTCATTTTTATCGACTGCCTTTTTTAAAGCAGCCTGGTCAACTGAACATTTGCCAACTGACAATAATGTGTTATATAAAAAAAAGATCTTCTGCTCATTTCTGTTTGGCACAATTTATAGAAAGTTCATTCAGGTTCCTCGCTAATTCGGGGATGTGTGCTTTTCTTAGTGGCTAAAAAATGATTGGTGGTCCCTCCCTTTTTCATTAATTGGTCAAGATTGTGGACTCAACATAATAAATGAATTGAAGATGAACACATCGATTAGGGAGACTTAATCTAGAATAATCAATGCCATAAAATTGCATTACAGCAGTACTTATTCTACTAAATTGTGGCAAGTTTGATTCATAAAGATGTTGTCCCCCTGTTGTTTGACAGTTTGTATATGCCATATGCAGTGTGCCAAGACCACTTATGAATTGATTTTACCATAAAGAAAAAAAAATCCTGTGGTCCTTTCAATTAAATGGAAAAAAAAATACAGTGCCTAAATATTATGACTATATATCAGATCTGAGATTTGTAAACTTTAGGCCTAAGATTGGCGGGTTTGAACTTCCTGTTAGAGAGCTGAACTGCTTCCTGTCCAACTAATGTACTGACAAGCAGCATCAAGAGCCAGGCTGACATTCTGCCTGCAAAGGTCAACACACACTCAAATGCATACACTTATAAGGGCAGCACACTCAAACTGATGAACACACAACATCTTGCTATCATTGCCAAGTCCAAAAGGTCAACTTCACACTGATTGGTGATAGAACTATCAAATGAACCAATCAATACCCAGGAGGAGCAGAAAGAGGTGACGGCGGAGGGGGGAGGCTAAAGGCAGAGCACTTAGGATGCAAGCCTATAGAGAGATAGAATGGGCTACGGAGAGAAAAAGCTGTCGGTGGGATGCAAACAGAAGGAGAAGACATAGGTAAGAGAAAGGGAAAGAGAAACAGAAACACAAAAAGCAGGCATGGACACAGAGGTGAGGTAAGGAGATAAAGAAGTGCAGGAAATGGGAGGAGGAATTATCACAAAGGTCACCATGTCAGTATATGAAAGCAACAGGAAAAGTAAAGGGGAAGCTTTGGCTTGAGAACTGAGGAGTTAAAGAGATGGACGGAAGAGGTGAGGGATGACAACGGTTCAGAAAGGTCAACACATGTCAATACTGGAAAGAGAGAGAGATCAGTACGTAACAAAGACAGCAAAAGTTAATGCATGAAAAATGAGATCCATGTATTTATGCAACAACAACAAAAATACAGTGGTATGTCTTTATTCAGGTGACTGTGACACATGACTGAAAAATATGCAAACAGGTTTGTACAACTATGTCCAGTATATCTATATCTATATCTAT
>NW_024582649.1:571372-600975 GCF_018398535.1 Haplochromis burtoni | reverse complement strand
CTAATATATATATATATTATATATATATATTATATGTATATATGTATATGTATACATATATATATATACATATACATATATAAGTGAATCTACAAATAGGCAAGACAGCTTGGTGTGAAAAAATCAACTGTGGGAGCAATCATCAGAAAATGGAAGACATAAAGACCACTGATAATCTCCCTCGATCTGGGGCTCCACGCAAGATCTCATCCCGTGGGGTCAAAATGATCATGAGAACGGTGAGCAAAGATCCCAGAACCACACGGGGGGACCTGGTGAATGACCTGCAGAGAGCTGGGACCAAAGTAACAAAGGTCACCATCAGTAACACACTACAACGGCAGGGAATCAAATCCCGCAGTGCCAGACGTGTTCCGCTGCTGAAGCCAGTGCATGTCCAGGCCCGTCTGAAGTTTGCCAGAGAGCACATGGATGATACAGCAGAGGATTGGGAGAATGTCATGTGGTCAGATGAAACCAAAGTAGAACTTTTTGGTATAAACTCAACTCGTCGTGTTTGGAGGAAGAAGAATACTGAGTTGCATCCCAAGAACACCATACCTACTGTGAAGCATGGGGGTGGAAACATCATGCTATGGGGCTGTTTTTCTGCCAAGGGGACAGGACGACTGATCCGTGTTAAGGACAGAATGAATGGCAACCCGTTCTCACTCCCAAAGCGTAACATTTTACGCTAGGTGACAAATCGTCAACCATATTACGTTTTCGGCTACCCACCACGTTCCTAAATGACGACCTCGGAAAAAGAGGAAATATGAGAACCGTCTGGACTGAACCTACACATGTTCGCTCTTTTTCTTCAAATCGCTTAGAAACACGCTATTTAACATCATTAAAGTCCTGGTTAGGTATATAGGTCAGGCAGGATAAGGTTAGGTTTAGGGCTGGAATACAGGGCTGGAACGTCTACTACCGCGGGAGCGTCATTGCACTGGATTCCAGCCATAACCCGCCGCGTACCATAAGAACGCCGAAGGTCTCCTTTCGCGTTCCTCAGGAACGCCGCGGGACGTGACAAAACGTCGACATGTTACGCCTCGGGAGTGAGAACGCTCTGGAATAGGGCCATGTATCGTGAGATTTTGAGCCAAAACCTCCTTCCATCAGTGAGAACTTTGAAGATGAAACGAGGCTGGGTCTTCCAACATGACAATGATCCAAAACACACCGCCCGGGCAACAAAGGAGTGGCTCCGTAAGAAGCATTTGAAAGTCCTGGAGTGGCCTAGCCAGTCTCCAGACCTCAACCCCATAGAAAATCTGTGGCGGGAGTTGAAAGTCCGTGTTGCTCGGCGACAGCCCCAAAACATCACTGCTCTCGAGAAGATCTGCATGGAGGAATGGGCCAAAATACCAGCTACTGTGTGTGCAAACCTGGTAAAGACCTATAGTAAACGTTTGACCTCTGTTATTGCCAACAAAGGTTATGTTACAAAGTATTGAGTTGTATTTTTGTTATTGACCAAATACTTATTTTCCACCCTGATTTATGAATAAATTCTTTACAAATCCTACCATGTGGATTCATGGATTTTTTTTTCACATTCTGTCTCTCAAGTTGAAGTGTACCTCTGGTGCAAATTACTGACCTCTGTCATCATTTTAGGTGGGGGAACTTGCACAATCGGTGGCTGACTAAATACTTTTTTGCCCCACTGTAGAAAGCACATAGGTATAGATAAAAAAAGTGCTTGTGTGAATGAGGCATGTTGTATGAGGTGTTTTAAGTGTTGAGGTAGAGTTTGTATAGGAACCATTTACTATCTTCCTTGGACAAGTGGATGTTAGAATTTGTGCTTTGGTAAGAAACTTAGATATGTCTGTGGTGTGATGCACCCGTAGTAACCTGCTGTGCTGTAAACTGGTTGGCTGTGCTTGGAAAAAAGAAAAACTTAACTATGTCCACTTCAATGCCCACTGGCCTCCAAGCAAAAGGGGCTTCCTGGAGAAGAAACCGTAAATCCAAGGAGTACTGAGAAAGCATGCATATGTCAGTACATATGAGATGATTCCTAATACTGTGACAACTGATCTTTTGAAGACATTGTATGCGTCTTGTGTCATTTCTGAGACACCAGCGGTTTTGAACAAAAAAAAAAATTAAAAAAAACTGTAGTGGGATCTCTCTCTTTTCTACTCCGATGTCTCCTGTTTAGTTTTGTTGTTAGGGATGAGTAGGATCTCTACACCTTTCGGTTCTTGTGTACTCATATTTCTACGGGGTAAAAGTAGTTCTTTAAGAACTAGTATGATTTATCAGCAGTTAATTTTCTTTTAAAATATATTTGGTATTGTCTTATTAGCTATTCAACTAATTCTGGTCATTTAAATTAATTCTATTATGCTGAAGGTAGTGTATACTGGAGTTTCTCATGGTGTCTTCAAAACCGCAGCAAATCAGCTGCTGTTTTGAAGAATACACTGTCAAGTGCAACTTTTTCAGATAACTGCTGGTGCTGTCGATATAAATAAATAAATGTACAATGGGATTATTGTCATCTGATTTCTTATGAAATGTGGTTATATTCTATTGCATGATGTATATGTTGTAGGTTATTTGGTCAACATAGCCTTTGACAGGCCTTCGGTCTGCTTCTATCAAGATTAGATGTAATAACGTCCTAACTGCAAAAGGGCACAGGCAATCAAACACACACGTCATATGTCATATTATCCAAGGGCAGAAGTGTTGATAAATCTCTTTAATGCCCTCCAGATGGATGCTTTGCAGTTTAACTTTAGGACAACCTTCCAAAACACACAGACATGACACAGAGCAGATACATGTCAGGATCCGAGTATTTGTCTTCTTTCATTTCAGGTTTGACTGATCGGAAGAGTCAAAGTCATTTATTTGTTCCACATGAAAGTCCTAAGAATTTGCCCACATGCTTCTCTTGGAGTTCAAAGCATATCACACCGCTATAACATTACATTAGTCGCTATTAGCATAACACCCCCAACGACACATTCAACTTTTGGTCTTCACTGAAGAAGAAGAATCCATGGAATAAATAATACTAAATCACTTCTTAATTGCCTGACTATGCTGTAGAATAGAAACGGGAAATTGGTAAAGCACTCATTTCATCGGTTCACCAACTCATTCTCCTTCTCTGAGTGACAAGCCCTGCCGTTAAAGCTGCCGGCATCTTAGAGATATGCACAAGGGACCCACAAGTTCATGGAAATGAGATGGGTCTCACTCCCAACTCACCGCATATCTGTGTTTATTCATTGATCAGGACCCTCTGCGGTTACATTTAAACAGATAGCATTACGTTTTAATATGCAGGGTTAATCTTGTGAAGAGGGCATATTATGGAGCATAAGCTAACCAAGCAGGAAGTGAAAGTGAAAGAAATTGAATGAAAACAAAGTTAAGTACCAGATCCAAAGCTCCCCCTAACCGAATGCTCTCATCTTCTCTCCTGACTCTTTGCACAGACTTTGCCACCCTCAGTTTAACTCTCTATATGTCATATTATCTCAAACAAGGAACACATTATACATACTGCAGTGGTGTTTTGTCAAGAAAAGCAAGGCAAGCAATGCCTATTCAAATTTAAACATGCACATCAATTAAAACATATCAGTGTGAACACTATCTCCGTTTATCCTAAACATCTTGAACAGAAATCTCAAAACTTTTTATAATAATATTGCCATCTTATCAACACAATTAGCTATTGTCACTGCAAGCATACTTGCCTAGGATCCCATTCAAAACTGTAGCATGTTTCCATTTCACGAGTGTATCTGTCTCCTGTTAACAATGGTTAAAAAAGCTGGTCTTTTCACATTGAACCATCTATTGATATTTTGTTTATTTTGTGGTACAACTTATTTGGTCAATTCATCATAAAAGTTGAATGAAAATAGCATTTTCTTCATTTTTAATGCAAAAAAAAATTCATGTTAAAAAGTTTTCTATATGCTTTATTTTGCATTATTTTGAAATCCAACAGCTGTCCCAATCAAAGTGTGTCACTAATACTTTATTCCGATGTGCAGGGGTTTTTTTTATTAGTTATTAATTAATTAATTATTAGTTGTTTGATGTATTTGTCCCAATTTAAACATCCTGAACCATTTTTGTGATAAGAAGGGCCGGGCTTTCATCTTTAAGAGTTTTTGAGACATTCATGTTCAAACACTGGGGGTGGCTGTAGCTCAGGAGGTCAGGAGGTTGGTGGTTTGATCTCTGGCTCCCTCACTCTACGTGCCAAATATCGTTGGCCAAGATACTAACCTCAACTTGCTCTCCAAATCATCCGTCGTAGTATGAATGTGTATAAAAGTTAGTTAGAAACCACTTTAACAAAAGCATAGAAAACAGTGCTTGGGTGAATGTATAAAGCACTTTGTGCTTTGGGACAGCAGAAAAGCGTTATATAAGAATCAGTCCATTTAACATTTACATATTTGCCTTGGATTTCAAAGTATGCTGGAAGGGGGTTGATGGGTCATTTTTCAAAATATAGAACAATCATTATCAAACCTTTGGGCAATAAAAATCAGGCTAATCAATGGATGGTACTCACACTACAGTCTACACCAGTATCTATTTATTATTTTCAGTTATACACAAAAACAAAACATAAAGGCTTCCACTCACAGTCATTCAGCAAAGGAAAAAGAATAAGTCCAAAAGCAGCATTTTCTGGATATATTCCAACACACATTCACATACAGTCTCTCTCGCACTCTCTCGCTCTGGCTAATCACATGCTCACTCATTCTCTTCAATGCCGTCTTCCTGATTAACTTAATGATAAAAGATACACTGATAACATCTTCAATATTAGGAAGAGAAAATGTAATTACAGTGCTCATTTAATCAATTATCTCTGTAGTTATGGTGCGAACATTACCATTCAGCCATGTATTTGTTAATTTCTTGTGGTGGAAATAGTTTTTATCATAGCACCACATGCAGAGCTGTGGTTGAACTGGGAGGCAGGAAATGGAAGTGACTGCAATCATGATTTATCTTTTGGAAAATCCATGCAAATGATCATTAGTACATTACAGTTTAATGAAGTGTGTTGCTAATTCTTCTTCTGAACATCATTAGTATTTTAAATACTGACATTTAAACACCCTACTATATATCAATTTTCCAAGAGAAGTTTATTATTTCTTCCTCTACAGAAGAATTGATCAAAATGCTGTTTTGTATCATCTAGAGATAGTTCATGTCATCAAGATAATTGTTGACATTGTGCATCTTACAGTCACAACTTTTGTGCCAAAAAAACAAAAGGTGCACACCCAGAAGCTCCATCAGGTGTCAGCAGAGAATACTGTAAATGTAACAAGTAGTGGAAATGCAAGGCCATTGAAATCAGTGGATAATAATATCTAGTTATTAAGCAAAATATAGTAAAATATATACAAAAATGATATTTAAATAGCACCATATTTTACAGTACCCTTAAAAAAAATAAAGAATAACAGACAAGACTGATTACAAAATGCCACCTGCAGCGAAAGCTAAAGGTAAAAAAAAAAATTAAAATAAGCAAATATTTTTGTTGACTTATAATTAAAATGTCTAAATAATATTTTAGACAGTAATGTTCACATTAAGTCTTTAAATGCACATGGATTCTTCTTTCTTATTAACATAAGGAATATAGCACTATGAGAGCAGTTTCAGAGGCTTATAGAGACATCACTGTTCAGTGCTGAACAGAAAGCAAGAGAGAGGGAGAGAGGTGAAGCTAGAGAGAACAGAGGCTGGAGGACAAGAACGAGGGCGAGGCAGTGGAAAGGCGAGAGAGCATGGAGAGAAAGAGGGAGGGAGATTATGATTCCAAAGCAGCGGACAGCATTTGTCTTCATTTGGTGTGACTGCCTTCATGCGTTATTATTAGCGGCTGTCAGGGAGAGAGAGACAGAGAGAGAGAGGGAGAGACAGAAAGAAAGAGAGCGAGAGAGAAGTGAAAAAATAAAGCGAGGCGGTTGTAGAAGAAAGAAAGAGAAACACGAATGGAGAGTGATGGGAGGAAAAAGAGAAAGAGCTTTGGTTTCTCAGTAATGGGCGGTAAAAGAAATCAGGCAGCGAAAAAACACACACACACGGATACACACACACACACGGATACACACACACACGTACACACACACACACACACGCACACACCAGAGTGGCTCTTAAGTTGGAGGCGGTCCAGGACCTGACATCTATTTTAAATATTTGTCCTGTTCACAGGGAGATGAAGGAAGGTCAATGGACTCAATACACACACACACAGACACAAACACACACAGACTCACACACACAAACAGATACACACAAACCTGCTTTATGTGGTATGGATAAATTATAAGTTATAAACCAATTCCCATAACTTTTGAGGTAATGTGATCTCTGTACTCCATTCATGCCCATTTAATCACATTAATTAGAGTATTAAAATATTTTTGTGTACAAAAATTATGCTTGAACTGCATTAAGAAAAGAGCTGTGGGCTATGTATCTATAGCAAGTACAGCTAATACAAAATGGCAGTAAATCATATCACAGTGAAATTTGGTGCTTTACTGTAACTTGCTGTGTAACTAAACAATACAGACTTCTGCTAACAGCACCACATTATTAAGTGGGGTTTTTCTACTACAACTGCTCTTTTTAAGTCATAAACTACTCCTCAAAAGCGCCATAGTTTGCAGTTATGACTTACAAATCGATGGTACAATATAAATTGACCATTTAGGAATCTAGGAACTCATCAGCTAGTCTTCTGACCCGCTCTCTAGAGGCAAGTGCCAACAGCCAGTTTTTCTTGGCTTTCAGTGTAGTCCAAAGCAACTTTAGGAATGCTGACAAAGGGTTTTGATATTGCATCACGGCAAATAGACTCTCTCTTTTGCTCTCCAGGCTGAACGAAGAAAGAAGAACAATTGCAGCAGATTAAAATACCTTTTTTTTGCTACTTGTCTTTCTTTTTTTTATATGCTGCATATCCAGCAGCTTTGTTTCCACAGAAAGCACAGGCTACATCTGATGTCTGGGAGAGCAGAGCCACTGGCAGCATGTTTAGCACATTAGTCTCCCATCAGTTTCCCATCAAATGCCAGAGGTTGATGGACAGCATCACACATGCACAAACAGCAAAAAAAAAAAGCTTGTCAGCTTTACATGCTCAAGCTATTGCTAGGACATGCGACACATTCTCAAATTGCTGATCCCATACAGATTTTGGTGTAATCTGAGTCAAGCAGAGTTAAGCCTCCTTCCAGAGACAACAGCCAAATATGACCACAAGATGGCAGTAAAGGGGATGTCACTGGTTCACTACCGTATGTTTAAACTTGATTAATAACATGTAAGTCACTGCAAGTTGGAACCCCCCCCCCCCCAAAAAAAACAAAAAAAACAAAAAACAGATTGCTTCCTGTAGCAAAATGCAGCAACAAACTGTGATTTAAACTGAAAAATCATATCTGACAGGAGGCTAGTTTAGTTCAGTGATTAAGCAGGCAGCCACATACCACAAGGTCAAATAAAGTAGTCCAGCTTTGATTCTGATCTGAGACCCTTTGTGGCATGCCTTCCATGCTTTCTTGTCTCCTCTTTACTAAAAGCTATCCATTTAAGTTGAGAAAAATACTTATAAAAACATAAACAAATAAAAATACTGTGATATGTCAGTTTTTTGGGGGGTTTTATTTTGCTGCTTTCACGAAAATGTAGTATTGAGATTATCCTCAAACGATTGCATTCTGCTTTTTTTATATTTTACCCTGTCATGGCCTTTTTTTGGACAATAGCTGTTTCACAATAATGTACAAATACACATGCAGACACAATAAAACAAGCATACGCAATATTCAGGACAATAAGACATGGGTAAAATAGTGAGAGCAAAGTTGCTTCACTCTTCCAGATCTTTTTGCTAAACAGCTGATTTAGTGCCGAGGCACGGACTGAAGTGGAAAACAAACGCCTTCAGTGGCTGCGGTGGCGAGAGAGTGAGAGGTTATGTTTGACACTCACTGTGTCTCACGGTAAAATAAAAGACTAAAAAGAGACCTGGTTTACAGCAGGCATCCAACATCCAAAGTATACGCCTGCAGAGAGTCCAGCAGCAGGAAAGCAAATGTTCCCTGACGCAGTAAACCCCACCCGTCTGGTTTTCCTCACAGGGAAAATCAAACACTATGAGGAGTACATACGAATTTCTTGTTGATCTGGCCCTGGTGGATTACATGTGTTTATTCATTTATTTATTGTGGAAATACAGACGATATTTAAATTGAAGATATGTGAATGTGTTAATTATTCATGTTGTGAACACAGCCCAGACACTCTAACTGACATCACGGTACAGTACTAGCCTATAAATAGAACACGTCTCACAGGATACACTAAAATTAAGCAAACCACATGAAACCATAAACAGAAGAAGGTCAAAACATAAACTCAACAAAATCAAACCACAAACTGAAGAAGGACCAAAATCTTAACCATATCACAACAAACTAGATCAGCCTTACCAAACTGGACTCCACTAGACCAAACCAAAAAAAAAAAAAAGACTACACAAACCAGGCTGAAACACACTTCCATTATTTCAACACTCTACTGTGCACACACTCAAAGGCAACAGATCGGTGATGGGAGCAAAGCCATAACCTTCCCTTCCCTACCCATAATCCCTCTGGGGATTGCCCTCACCAGCTGCTACTGCCTCCTCCCTGACTGAGAGCTCAACACAGCGACCCACACACGCGCATGTACCGACACAACGTGAAAATTAGAGAGAGACAAACTGAGAAAGAAACGCAGGATGAGAGGACAGAGAGACGAAGAAGAGATGAGAGGAAGAACAACATTAGGCATGAATGAGACGAGAGAGAAAAAGACCAAAAGCGAAAGGAGAGAGAGAGAGAGAGAGAGGGTAAGTGTGAGCCAAAATCAAGGAGGCGTTCCCCGTTTGATTAGAGCAGATTTCTCTGTTGGATTGTAGTGATTATGGAGGGTGACAGAGCCAGGTGACTGAAACATGCCAGCCGTTTCACACACGCGCGCGCGCAAGTAAATGCATTCATGGCACTGTAAAACACACACACACACAAATCTCTGCAGACTTGTTATGTGAACATGTGTTTCATATCCTGCTTGCATCCAACACAGAAATCTCAGTGGGGTTTGAGTTTATGACTGAAAATATCCCACAACCTGGCTTGATGTCATAACCAACAGCTTACAGATGAGACATGCTTCTCACAAACTTAAAAAGTGAATAAAGTCCTTTATAACGTGAGATGCTATGGGTAAAGGTTTGACACAAATCAGATTTTTGGGCTAAAATAAGTACTTTAACTTTAGGAGAGCTTTTTTTGTCAGAGTTATAAAAATAGACACGCAATTAAGGTTTATTTAATATCCCTGTATTGGTCTTGTATCATCATAATAATGTAGCTCCAGCATCAACACTGCAACACTCTTAGCTTTCTAATCTGGGCCTTTGTTTATGTAAAACCCTATTCTGGGAGAAAGCATTTTAAGTATTTTTCAATTACTCTACACCACATAATACATTTATTAAGTTACACTTGTTGTTAGGCAATTTTAGATTATTTATGTTGGTTTGCTAGTAATCCTTTTAAAAATCATTAGCTAACGTCTTTGTTAATGCTGATACAATGAAGTTCAGTGTCACTGGCCAGTTGCAGTGTAGATCCTGAACCATTAGGAAAGAAAGAACAGGACGAAGACAAGGCCTTAACACTTTGCATATGACAGGGTAGCATTAGCAATTTAAAACCAATGAAAACATGTTTTTAATGAAATGCATCACTTTTCTTGTATTTTGATTAGAGTGAAAATTTAAGATTGGGTGGGTCGGGTGGGATTTTCTGGTTTTTAAGTTGGCCACAGCACTCTTGATTTTGGGAATGACTGGTGTACAGAAACTACTGTTGGTCTGAAACAGAAAAACACATTGTTGGACCAATCGATCGGCCCCAGCCTCCTCCCTCTGCAAACATTAGTCCTCTATAACGTCACTTGGTTTGATCTTTTACTTTACTTACATACGAGGTAATTTATGAAAGGACAGTGTACAGGAAGAGATGAGAAAGTGTTCAGAACGAGAACACAAAAATGAAAACACAGAAATCTGGAATTTTTTTTTCAAAGACACCAAGAACTAGAACACACTCTGATACTGAACAAAAGAATGAGGGACATTAGAGATGAAAGGGGAAAGAAAGGGAAAAACAGGAACCAACATATCTGTGAAAGTAAAACCATTAATCCACATGCTCACAAGTTTATAATCAAATGATTGTACAGAATGTGTGTCTGTGTGTGCATCTGTGAGCAGATTAATTTGGTGGTGGTGGGGGGGAGGAAGAAGTGTTTTTACATCTCAGCCATCCCCGTTCAGCTCACCGTTAGTTAATGCACACCGGCACGCACACACAGAAAAACACAAGGGGAGACACACATCTTGGAGGAACAAATAAATGTGGGAACACACATCAATAAATATGTAATTACACACAGCGGTGTGCGCACGCATGCAGTCAGAAACAAGCTGATGCGCACACAGAGAACAAAGCAACAGAAGGACAGAGATATAATCTGATCGTCTTTTCATTGCTGCCATTTGTTCAATTGTCACTTTGGCTTTCTAGTGATCCTCTGTTTCCTTTGATCTCTCGCTCATTCTTTCTGTCTCTCTCTTGGTGTCTGACACACACACACACACACACACACACACAATACAAATATGACTTTTCATTCATTATTTATTTGAGCTGTTTAAAGCTACATCAATTGATTTATTTGACACATGGGACATCCTACTTGTGTACATGACATCTTACAAATTCAGCTCCTTATAAAGTTATGAAAATGTGAATTGGCAGACCTGGAACACAGTAATATGTTCATTCTGCTGAATCGGTTTTCATGACTGAGTCAAATTTTTTGCCGTTCTTGTACTTCAACATTAGTCACCACCGCTATTGTAGCTTTCAGCTGCCGTATCTTCACCAGCTAGTCCCAAATTATTTTCAGTTTTTGACTTGTATGTTATATACAGCTACTTGATCCTGCTGAAAGCAGGTTGGATGAGGGTTCTAGAATGAAGCAAAAAAAATGAAAACCAATGGGTGTTGCAGAGACGGGGCACTATTGCATGGGTTTAGGACTATGAGCAACAGGTTTTACATGAACACCTACTCTCATTTGATCCACCGATAACTGTCGGCATAAAAAAATACTGATTAATGCAACTCTGAATGTCTTAAAAGCTTCTTAAAGTTGTGCCTCCTGCTCAGGCAGATGTAACACACTGCATGATGTGTTAGATTCTAATGCAAATGTTTCCCTGTGTAACCAAAGATTAATATGTGTATAAAATTCAATAAACGTCAATAAAGTTTTATAAAGGTTTATGTGCTGCTTGAGGCAGATTAACATCATAATGAACTTTAGGTGATAATTTCTATAAATGTCATTTACATGCAAGTCATTTGTTATGAATATCATCATTTTTGTATCTGGTGTACAATAGCATGGGGAAAACATGAAAGGAAATGGGCATATTTGGTGACACTTACAAGAGGGCAATGACGCCACACAGCAAAATCTCCAGTGTTAAATTAACACTGGAGAGTGTCTATATGGGTCCACACCTCTGAGTGTTAAATACAACACGGTTGAGTGTTAAATTAACACTTTTGACAGTGTTATATGTTTAAAAGTAACCTAGTCAGTTTTGAAGATTAACAAAGACTATCACTGAGCAGTGCTGATTTTCTAACACTGGAATATTTCTAACATTTTGAGTTATTTTCCAGTGTTAGAAAATCAGCACTGCTCAGTGTTAGTCTTTGTTAATCTTCAAAACTGACTAGGTTACTTTTAAACATATAACACTGTCAAAAGTGTTAATTTAACACTCAACAGTGTTGTATGTAACACTCAGAGGTGTGGACCCACATAGACACTCTCCAGTGTTAATTTAACACTGGAGATTTTGCTGTGCAGAAACTAGTTAATAAACTGCAATGAAGTTGTGGATTTAATACAATGTGTTTACAGTAGTACTTGTTTTCCACTTTGGATAATATCAGCCATATATTAAAGAGTAGAAAGTTTTATGGTGATGGTATCGAATTATCTGTCACTTTGTTTTTAGTTTTCTACTTCATGGTCTTAATATACATAAGACATCCTTTGAGGTTATGATGTGTCTTCTTACACTTACGATTCATAGGCTGAATCAACAATCAATTATTACACCATTTTAGCCATTTTCATTTTATATTATAGTTATATATTAGTTGTTTAGGTAAATATTGATATTAGCGAGTTGCCAAGTTGTCAAACCTGAAGCTAAGATAACAACTGTATAACGTTTTAATACTTTGGTGCCACTAACTTCTGTCCTGCCTTTATTCCCGTCTTCATTTTTCTGTGGACTTCCATCCTTTAATCCATTTCACTTCCCCTTCTGTGCCACACTACATTTCTCTCACTCAGCCCTGAGCCTGTTGAAATTCAGTCAATCTTGTTGTTAAATCTCTCTCTCTCTCTCTCTCTCCCTCTCTCTCTCTCTCTCTCTCTCTCTCACACACACACACACACACACACACACACACACAGACATACTGGCATCACGTCGGCCAGGTAGAGGGTCAAAGTTCACGGCGATCTGGCTGCCTCCCCGGTCCTCCCACCGGACTGCTTGATTGACAGCAATCAGGACTAACCTCCCCTCTCCCCTTATACCTCCCTACTCCCTCCTCCCCTTCCACCTGTCAAGACAAAGTGGCTGATTGTGTGTGCGTGTGCATGTGTGTGCACATTAGCGGACCATTTCCTCTGTCATTTTTAATTATACAAATGATATTCAGCTTTTCCCTGCCCCCCTCCCCAAAAAACTCCCATAATCCCCCAGTCCACTTTCCCACCAGACACAGCCAGGAGGGCACCGCCGTGCTGCCATTAGCATAAGAGTGTGTTTGTTTAAAGAGCCCGTCCCGCCTATAAAATCAAACAATTAGAGATGCAGACAAGCTGCAGCCTATTGACTGCATAAATAATTTTTTTTTTCTTTTTCCCTTCTTCTCACCTTCGTTTTCTTCCTTTTCTCTCTGGACGATTCGTTTATTGGTTCAGACCTCTTGCCTCTCTCACTCTTTCTCTATCTGTCTTTCTGCAGTTATTCCCACTGCTAATGAACCTGCAGGACCTCACAGGAAGTCAGAGAGGGGGGTTTGGGGTAATCAGGATGCGAGGCTCGCTGCTCATCACCGTGACCTTTAGTCTCGCCGCCGCCAGGTCATGCTAGGCCTCTGGAGTCATCTGTGCATGCAGTATGGCGAAACCTGCCTGAAACCCACTTCTTGGTGTATGTGTGCGTGTGTGAAATCTGTTCACTTTTGAATATGCAGGTCTAAAAAATTCATCTCAAGGCCTCGTTCAATGCTCAGGGAAAGGGTGAGTAAAATATGTAAATATAAATACTTCAACTGACAAAGGCCTGCGTGTAATATTCAATACTGGTGGACAAGAGTACTTTTATTCCACTCAGTATGATACATTATTAAAATGCAAACATACTTCAGATGTGATTTTTCTTTATTGCTGTTGTTTTGTTTTTTGTTTTTTTTGGAGGGAGCGGGTGGGTGGGTCAAAATGAGATGAAGAAGAAGAAACAGGTTTAGATGTGTTGGCTCAAATTTACTTTAGCTTTCAAAAACACATGTAAAACAAAGGTCAGTTCTATTCCAGTCCAGAGGGTGGCAGTAGTGAATCAGAAGCTCTTTAGCTGAAAATAAAAGCTTAAAGGAGAATTTTATACTAGTTTAGCTACCACCATTGTCCGATGCGCTGCGTTACAGTAAATCTTTTTTTTTGCAAAAGTTGCGTTAAATTTTCTTTTCCTTTTTCACAGTTTCCTTTTCGCACCTACTCATAAAATCTCCAGTAAAATTCTTTAACATGTAAATTTATTCAGATGTTGATTATTAATATTATTTTAAATATGCATGACTGAACAAACTGAACAGTATGAGATGCCATCTTTTAATCTTGTGATCAATGAGTTTTAACATTAACCTTAGCTTGTTATATAGTAAATGGCAAGCATTAAGGAAGAGAAATCTAGTAAACAGATTTGGTAGCATCTTCAGTTTAGACTGATTACCAACAGCAATCTTGTATTCGATAATTATCAAATTCAAGTTCATCATATCTATAAAGATTGTGTTTTAACAGTGGTGATGATACCAAAGCCAGGCATGGCAAATGAATACAATTGCAGTTAAAACATGCAAAAACTATAGGATGGTACTTTTAATCTAGGTTTCTTTCAGTAAGTGCCTCCTGTCTGGACGCTTCTCATCCATCTGACTTCTACTTTGTCTTTCTAGTTGCCTGTCTGCCTGTCAGATGTCGTACACAAGCATCACTTTTAGTTTCTAAATCTCCACAGTAATATTCCCATAATCCACTGGGAGCAGCAGATCTGTCCTGTCATGCCTGTGTCTTCTCCTGTCTCCACGTCTAATTTTTACCTACGGTGACACTCATTGGGTGACAGTTTGATTGACGGGCTGACAGGAAGCAGTGTCGCATCTGTGTGCCATTGCTGTCGTCTTTCATTTCCCCCTCATCGGCGTGACAACGTGCAAGCACCTTACATCTGTTTTACACGTTGCAGAGTGCAGCGGTTGGTTAACAGCTGTAGGTGAAGGCGCCAAACACTTGATTCGTGTCAAGCAGGGTAGCACTTCAGGTTTTCTTGCTATGTTGATTCTCCATTATCATTAAAACTATAACACACCCTACTAATGTATGATCATTTAAATGTAAGGTAAGTAATTTTATCTGTCATAATACTAACATGTGACTTTTGTTATAGATATGCTGCCTTAATTCTGATGAAGCTGTCTTAACGATATGTAGAAGTTTAGAATTTAACTAATTTGATTATTAGCAATGAAAACACACAGAGATATACAGACTTCCTCGATATTATTATACTTCACATCTCATTGAAATTAAACATTTACTAACCTAAAAAAATGAATCTTTCTCTTTCTAGCATCTAAACCTAATGTAAACCTGACCACCACCATGTTGTTGTTTTTTTACCATATATGTATGAAAGAATTGAGTTCGAAGATATCAGCTAATGGCAGCAAGCTTGGTTACCACGTTGCATTTATAAACTATGGGTGTGATGCACTGATGGACATAATGGTGGTAATTAGTACACAAGCGTCTTGGACGGTTTCCTCCACACAGCAAGATTTAATATTGGTCAGAGGATTCCACCAGCAGCACGAACACATTACAGAGGTCCAGTTCAGTTTCTCAAATTCAATTCAATTTTTTCAATTCAATTTTATTTATATAGTGCCAAATCACAACAAAAGTTGCCTCAAGGCGCTTCAATTCGTGGGGTGACACTTAATAGACACCAATCAATGCCTGCTGAATGTGTAAGTATACCTGACACTCATTATCTATCTCTTTTGCACCAAGCTGTAAATATCCTTTTTCATGCTCTAAAGTTGGGCATTTTAATATTGGAGTCTTTGTGATCTGACTCCCTTTTGGATGTTTTTGGCTCACAAGGTGATTATGTGTGCATCCACTGACCTCTACTAGTAACTTTGGTCATGTTTAGTATGAACAGTCACCATCATAATGATATATATTTATGACAGGGGATACAAAAATCTCAATAGGCCCTCTTTCATTCACCATTTTGGAGCCAAAACCTTTGGTTTACTCACACTCTTTAGGCCAATTGATTGCCCCGAATGTAAAGCTAACATAAAGCTTGAAAATACTGGAAACCGTCAGTTTTACCCCTCAGCCTGCTAGTAGACACACCTATAGTATCAGTTTGAAAATCATACTTTACCTTGTTCTTAAGTTCACTCTGACCTTGAGGCCAAGGTCACTGAGATTGTCAAAGATTCTTTTATAGATGCAGCTATCATATTGATTTGGGAATCCTGGGTGAATTCCTTGTCGAGTTATCGCATTCACAAAAATTTTAAGAGAACTTGACCTTTGAACTTTGACTTTGAGCTCAAGGTCACTGAGATTAGAAGGAGTCTGCAACTTTTTGTAGATGCAGTTATGGTATTGATTTTCAGAATACTTCTGACCTTTGACTAAGATTTTTTATTAGATGCACATATGGTATCATTTTGAAAATACTACATCGCCTCTTTATCGCATTCACAAACGTAGGTGTCCACCTGCTTGGTAGGGTGATAACAATACCGCATCAGTCTTTTCACACCTTAGGGGCAAAAATCAATCCCCTGTGAGTTATGATAATTCCAGTGAAACATTCAAGCAAGATGGTTTAACTTTAGCTTACATAGTTACACAACTGAATTGTGCACTGCTGGCCTTAATGCTAAATTAATGCTAAATTAAATGAATTATAGAGTAAATACATCAGAACCTTCTATAATTTACAATATGGCAGCACTTGAGTGCCAAAGTTTACAGAAAGACGCGTTGATGATGAAACACCGAAACCGTTCATAGTTTCTCAGAATTAATGACAAATTGAACGATAACTCTTATATCTCACTGATATCGCTCAATTGTCTTCCCTTGTCACATTTGTCTCTTATCTTCCCTCTCTGTCTTCTTGCTGCAGATGGACAGGTTGTCCTGATGCGCTCTGTGAGTTTGATTCTCACATAGAGAAGAAGAGACGAATGAGCACACAGGCTGTGTTTGGAACAGGTGTGGCACTCCCTCCCTTCACATACTTACCCTGCCAAGTTCACACAAAACCACACACACTTTCTTTGTCTTTGTAGCGCTGATTTAAATGATAGTAAACATAAAAACACACACTGTGTTTTTCCTCATCAATCACTTTATAATTGGTCACACATTTTGGGCTAACGCACACACACTTTTTATTTTATTCCAACTCCCCTCTTTGTTTAATCACTGTCCGTCTGTCCGCTGCCTTTTCATCTTCAAACACCACATGGTGCCTTAAAAAACACCAAACATCAATCTCCTCAAGTCCAAACAACTTTCATTTTGACAACAACAACTAAACTTCCGCTGACTTCTTGACCTGCTCAACTAAAAGATGCTGTTGCGTTATAAATGCTGACGTTCCACTCACTAAAGCAGTTAAAAGGGCTAAAACGTCGTAATATATTATATTCCTCCTAGACCTGTATTCCAGTTTCTATAAAATTACAGCTCAATAATAAAAGTTTAATTTTCACAAAGTTTTTTTTTCTTTTTTAAAGCATAAGCACAATAATATCTCATTAGAAATGAGCTTTTTCTTTCCAATTTTGTTGTTGCAATTTTCGTCTAAAGGTACTTTTCATTGTACTACATTCCAGCTCTGTATTGTTCTGTATTTGGGTCCACTTGAAAGCGAACATAATCAATATCAGTATTAGAAAAAAAAACTTTGCAAGCATCTTTCCAGAGTTTGTTTTGTGTTGTGTTTTGGATTAGACTTATTTATATTAAACTGCAAATAACTTGTGAAAAAATGTGGGCTTATAAAGAAATACCACACAATCTGGGAACTACTGACCTTTTCAAACCATACAAATGGATTAAATATATAACTTCAGTTGCAAAAACTAGTAGATCTTGTAAACCAAGTGCGAACCATGACGATGACCTAGATTACTCATGTAGAGTTTTGATCGTACAGCCTGAGGGTAGCTATAAGGAAGCACCCTCATAATGTCTGTATTTGATTGTTCAAAACAAGACTATGTAGAACTGATTGTGGGTTGCAGTTTGTTTGAGAACCTTTCATCCAAACATCATTAACTGACTGAAGACACTTGGCACAGTACATATATATATGTACAATCAAATACAGACATTATGAGTTAAATTTGGAATTAGGGTAAAAGTTTAGCACTATTTCTGATGGTTAAATGTAGACAATGGAGAAGGCATTAATATCAATTAATATACTTACAGAGACACCAGGCAATTTTCATGGATGTCTCAGGAATGGGTGGACTGAAGAACAAGTTCTTGGTTCCTTTTGTTGTATGCTGGAATTTGTTTGCTAACGAGTCCCTAATTTTTCACTAAATGTAGAGAGTTTTCATACGGTCACACCATACTTCCATTTGCTATGTAATGTGCTTTTTTTTAAAAACAATTTTTGGCCTTTTTTGGCTTTATTTGATATGGACAGCAGAGACTGACAGGAAAGCAGAGGAAGAGAGAGAGAGAGGGGGGAAGCCACGCGGCAAAGTGCCGCGGTTTGGATTCGAATCTGGGCCGGCCGCTTAATAAATAAACTTTAATTTCTTGCTTAAATTGACATTTTATCTGTCTGAAACTATAAAAATTAAATCCAAATTGACTTAATCTGGCAGCAGAAAGTATTCAAAACAAGCGTATTAGATTGGGAGATGGTGAACCCTAACTCTGAACTTCAGCCGTGTCACTAGTTTTGCACACTATAATTTTCTGCCTGAAAAATAATTTCTACCAAGACAATGAATTCAAGTTGGTCCAATACAAATCTCTATTTTGTATGTAGTATGAGTAATAAAGTAATAAAGTTCATACAAATAAAACCTTCACTCATTTAATCTCTGTCAGCACACACACGCAGCAAGCCAGACCAGAGACAGGAGAGTACACATAGAGCTTTACATCCTGTTTAATGACTACTCCCTCTCTCTCTCTCTTCATTAAGCATTATCAACCTCTCTGGCCTAATCTCTCTGAAATTAGTGTCTGGTCTCTACCACCTAAGTGACTGGCTGGCATTCATTAGCGCTGCGTTTTAGCCAAATCAATCATGCCATACCCCGTCCGCCACGCTTTCTTAAAATGTCATCCTCAAACTTCTCACAATCAATTAAGCGCGAGATTAATGAGGCCAATTTGCCGCCAACACATCGGCCTTCCTTCTTCACTGAAAAGGCCACGCACACACACAAACACACACTCTGACGATGTAGAAACACACTCGGGATACTACATCACACACACAGGAGCATGTGTGCACATAAAGCACTGTTTCCTCTTGACAGTCTGTTTGTTCTGGTAGTTCAGCAACAACGTGGCCAATCACTGAACTGCACCATGGCAACAAAACAAGTAACATCTACTTTATATAAACTGTGAGAGAAGTTGACTTTCTGTTTATCAGGGGAACATAAAAATAAAGAAATGCTTCAGCATGTCACTTCTGTGGAAACACAAATATGTATCTCTTCTTTAGCTTTTGTGATTTAATGTGTGTCATTGCCAGTACGCATGTTTCTATGATACCTGCGTCTAGAAAGAATTCACAGTGCTTTACTTGTTCCATATTTTTTCATGTTACAGCTTTATTCCAAAATGGATTAAATTATTTTTTCACTTCAAAATTCTACATACAATACACCATAATACAAAACAAAAAAAAATGTTTGACATTCTTGAAAATTTAGTAAATCTGAAAAACAAAAATATGACCTTTTTTGCAAGCCTTTGCCATGACCCGATTCCACTGATTGTCTCTCAAATATTTCCACCACCTGATCTGATACCATCCCTACAATGAAGCATGGTGGTAGCACCATGCTGTGGGGATCTTTCTCAGCAGCAGGAATGGATCAAGGGAAAGATGAATGCAGTAATTAGTAGAGACATCTTAACATATAAACTGTTCCGGGGTGCTCTGGACCTGAGATGCTGGTGCAAAGGCTCATTGTGGCAGGGTGTGGTCTGCGGTGCCGCTGCAGGGGTGGCGGACGCACTTGAGCAGCATCCACAATCACGCCTTAAAAGTCTGTGCTGACTGTCGTTGTGTTGTTGTTGTGTGAAATTGTGGTGTGTGTGTCGGGTTGTAAGCTGACTGTGTGAACAGCAATCGTGGTAATAAGGTGTTTAAAGACGCTGAAAAGCGTACATGTTGTCTGGTCTGCCGTGGTTCGTTTACACTCATCTTTAACATAACAAATACTCTAAGCATACAGTCAAGATAACAAAGGAGTGACTCTGGGTCCACTTTGTGAATGTCACTGAGTGGCCCAGTCAGAACCTAGACTAGAACCCGATTGGAGATGTCTGGAGAGATCTGGTCCACTACTCACGATGTGGCCCAAATTTGAAATGATAAGCTAGATCAGATCTCTAATCCCTAAACCTAACCAAGGGAGCTAAATGGCAGATTAGCCTGGGTAAAAGACCGAAAGTTGAGGCACACAACGATGTGTGCTGCTGACAAAGTTTCTGGGCTGCCTTTCCTCATAACAGCCTTCCCTCAAGAATCTCTCCATCTAAAGCAATGCATTATCAGGGACTGTAACATCTAGTCCTTCTTACTGAATGATAATGTCTGTGCACCAATGCTTCCCATACAAAGATTTAGAGCTTGAGAGGTTCTGCAAAGAAGAATGGGAGAAAATAGTTGTTCCAAGCTTTTAGCACCATACTGAAAAAGATTTGAGGCTATAATTGCTGCTTCAACAAATGAATACACATGTATATGTATATGTAATTTATTTATTTTTATTTACAATAAATTTGCAAGAATTTCAAGCAAACGTTCACTTTGTTTGTGCATAGAATTTTGAGCTGAAGATTTTTGGACTAAGGCTGTAACATGACAAAACAAGTGAAGCACTTTTGACTCATAGGGATTACTTATACAAACACTGAACTGACGATTTAACATTTTAACGACGGTAGCATCCATCACTATAACAATGTATATGTATATTTTTGTTACCTCTCTTCTGAAGCACTTTGTGACATCTGTCTCTGAAATGTGCTATAAAAATGAACTTTTACTTTACTCACTACTTTTACTCTATACGACAGAAATTAAAAAAACACATAGCTTATGAACATATTCTACACTATTGACTAATTTAATGTCTGTGATAAGTTGTAAGTTACATAAGAATATAACTATTACTCCAGAGTCGAAGAGTAAAAGCAGAAACAGCAACAGAGTTAAAAAGGAATGTAAAACAACCTTGCTGTAGTTTTTGAACCACATACCTCCAACACATCGTATTTCAGTTTCATGCTTTCTCTCTCTCACTATCACTCTCACAGGCTCACACACACACACACACACGTGCACACACACACACACACACATGCAGACACGCACACACACCCCACTTCCAGGTGAGGGGAGGTCCACGTTGTTTGTGTCACTTTCAATCTCACATCTACCTCAATCTGCCTTGGGATCTGACTCATATGGTTGTCATAGTGACTCTCTAGGGATTATAACAAGGTATTATGGGATGTCTAGTGTCTTGAGCTGCAGGATCAGAACATGGTGTTTACACTCACACGGGCACACTGGCACACAGGCTCGAGACGGCAGCGATGCTCAACACAGCGTGAGCGGCTCCACTTGTTCCAGGCTCGTGTTAACACTCACACATGACAACATGATGTGCACAGCGGCGGAAGAAGGGAGATGGTTGTCACGGCGACATACTCGGTCTGCGCTGCAGCTGTCTGAAGGATTAACACGGGACAGATGAAGAACAAATGGTACAAGGACTTACAATAGGTGCGGCTGTATGTGACACTATTGCATGACATCCTGAGTGCTTTCACATTGGGAACAGCACCCTCTGGCTGCCAGCGAGTCGCTCATGCAGAGTGTTTGCATTGGAAGCTTTGACAGTCATGTCGACTGACCACCAGAAGAGAGTTGAGTATGCGATCTAATGATTTTCAGATCTGGAACTGCTATTTGCAAACCAGCTGCAAAACATGGAAACCATCGCAATTCCAAATTCGTGTGTGACAATCTGGACAGTAATGCTATCATCAAACACTTTTTGGTGATTTAAATTATATGTCACTAAACTAAAGTAAATTCCGTTACATTTATATGTAAAGCATGTTACTTTGCAGGATCAGATTAGTTACATTTAGCCCCAGTGTTACAAAAACTGACTCCTGAAGTACTTTTTAAGAGAGCCCTCACTCGCTCTGTTTCAGGTCTGTCACACCCCTGAGTGTCTGATCACCATTGAAGCCCCAGGATCAACTGGTCCTTGCCACCTGCCCAATAAGCTTTGTGTAAGTGGGTGCTGTGGCTGGTATTGTTTGTGGGATTGCTAGAGCGTGTTTCCTAAAAGTTCTGTGAAGCTCTTTGTCAACTCATCTCTGACAAACACCTAACCATGATCATTAACCCTGTGCAAACAGATTAACCTTTCTACCAAGTGCTGTCAGTCAGGAATAAAAAGAGAAGAATCATTCTGACACATCAAAAACTACCTACATTTTTCTCTTAGTCTTTCTCCAAAAAATCAAGGTAAGGATAGTCACCAACAATGACTTAGACTTTGGAGCATCAAGAGTGTCCTAACAAAACTAAGAAAACTTGGCAGGGGTTGTCATTTTTTCCAACTACTCTTGTCTAATGTGTTTGTCGTTAGTCAGGCAGCTTAGCATATGTGATATTATGCGGATTAGCTTTATTTTGGTTTCTTTTTCTTCATTTTGGTTTCCAAAGAATTAATGGTTTTAGTTTTTGCCACTTTTGCAGGATTCAAGATTAAACATAAATACCTTGGACAACGATTAATGATGAACAACATATTTCCTTTAAGCTCTTTAAAGATATTTGAAGCGGGCGCTTTAGTTTGTTTACATTCAAAAGAAAGACATTTCTATAGCAGGTATCTCCAAACCTAGGCAACTCACACAAACACAGTCTAGGCAGATACCAACTTAACCTCTGTGATTTTAACCAGAGGTAAGGGTGAGGTGAAGTGACATGTCTCCAATCATGAAAGTGATCAGGGCTGACATATGGCTTAACAAAATGATTAAAATATAGCAAAGGAGACAGTTGTGTGCTTCAAAACAGCAATCAGCTTTACTTTTTACGATGAAGGTTCCACGGATGCACGGTGGTGAGCACTGTTGCCTCAAAACAAGAAGTTCAATTCCACCACTAGGCCAGGTTCTTTTACATGTCTTTGCATGCTTTCCCCGCGTTTGCCTGGGTTCTTTCTGGGTACTCCAGCTTCCTCCCACATTCCAAAGACAGGAAATTAGTGGGATGAGATTAATTGGTAACTCTAAATTGCTCCTCTCGCCCTAAGACAGCTGCCCACATAGCAGACAGGTCTGACTTCTGGCATAGTAAGTGCTATGTCATCAGGATATGGGCCAGGCCTGGCATAGATGGCACTGTTTATGTGATGGCATGCCACACGTGGCTCGATTATGGTTTGGTTTATGTGGCCCAGGCTCATAGAACACAGGTCTTCCCCGGATCCAGCATCAAGATGGCACTTCTGACCGACTGGTGTCATGGCAGGGTGTATGTCAACCAGATGTGGGCCAGGTCTGGCAATGATGGCACTATTTATGTTCCTATTTTCCTATTTTAGTTAGAAGACCCAAATGCCATGTTGCAATACTATACAGCTATGGTAGCCAACGTTTCACATGCAGGTTTGACAGGTTTGTGAGTGTACACTTTTTCCAAAACCTTGTGAGGGTTTACTCATGTTTCCTACTGGGTGGCTGTAGCTCAGGAGGTAGAGCAGGTTACCTACTGATCGGAAGGTTAGTGGTTCAATCCTTGGCTCTTCTAGTCTGCATGTCAAAAGTATAAATGTAAAGGAAGCACTCAGTTTAGAGAAAGTGGGTGAATGTGGCATGTTGTATAGAGCACTATGAGTAATCTGGGAGAGTAGAAAAGCGCTATATAAAAATCAGTCCATTCACTGTCTGAACAGAGTTTCATCATCTTACTTTGCACTATTATGTTCCGGCACATGTTGTTATGACATGGCTTGATTAAGGTATACATTAGGCTGATATCTGGGGCCAGAGCTGAAACTGTTCTGGGCCAGCACAGGGCCACCAGTGTGTCTGCAACGGGCCTTGTGCTGGCCAATGTGTGGGCCACCTCTGGCAAACCACATCTGGGCCACCAAAGGGCCATCATTCCTCGTGGTAGGTGGGCCGAGTGTAAGCACATTGTGTGGCCCAGATCCAGGCCATACCAGTGTTGCTATGTGGGTGGGATAGGCTCCAACTGTGCAACTTTTACCGTAACCACAATGCTGCTTTTTTATTCCAAATCTGAACCTAAACATATTGGTTTTATATTTTCGAACCTAACCAAAGCAAAGTGACACCTGTGTTTTTCTATGCAACTACTGGGACAAAGTATGCTTACTCAGTTGGTAAAGCTTCAATTTCCTGGTTTTGCTTTTGTTTTTGTCCACTTACCAGATGACTGATGGCCTATCAAAAGTCAATGTAGCTGATGAGCATATTTACTTTATTGGCACTTTGCAAGTCAAAGCATGCAGGAAGTCCAGCTTCTCAACTTGATAATTAAGGGCAGTTATGTATATAATATATCTATTTTTATTCTCCAGAATTACCCGATTAAAACAAAGCATTTCCTGCTTTATTGTTACAGATGGTCAGTGTCACTTTGTTTTTGTTGCTGTTTTGCTTTGTTTTTAACGAGAGGGTGTTACAGTTGGCAATTAACTTTTTATATCTGCTAGAGACTTTTCTGTCAGGATCCTTGAATATGATAAAGGGATAAAAAAGTACAAGGAGATTAGAAAAGTGTGGATTTTTCCATAGTGAAGGCTTACTGGTGTCAGCCAGATTATAATAATAATCAGGTGTAACTGAAGCAGATACACACACACACACACACACACACACACACACACACACACACACACACACACACACACACACACACACTTAGATTAAATGTTTGAAAATGCACTAGCAACAAAAAAGAACATTCTTGAAGGTTTAAAAAATCATCTCAGAAATGTACACGCACTTACAAATACTGCATATCTAATAACACACGCACACACCCACACACAGATTACCAGCGCCTATCAGCTGTGGTATCGCGTCAGCCTGGTTGTGATGTTAAAAGCTCAGCCTTTGGGCTGTATGTTAAACAGATATGGAGTGGAGCATGCTAGGGATTAAAACTACAAGACACACACACATTTTTGCACACACACAAACCCGAGGGAGCGAACAGCGATAACCCAGTCATTATCATACTTTCATAATTCCATTTAAGAATTCAGCTTAGCCGCAGCAGCAGCTGGATGTTGAGGAAGTTGGCTGTGTTGAAAAATCTGAGGGTGAATTATGAGGAATCACTGTGCTAATAATGTAGAGGTACATTATTGAGAATAATATAGCTTCAGAAAAGCTCAAAGGCAAATCATAAGAAATAATTCAGATAACAACTGGTGTAAAATCCTCTTTCTGAGGAAAAAAAAGCATTTTATAGGATTTGGATGTCAGACTATAATATTATAAGGGCTTGGGAATTGGAAATAAAAGAATATAGAGCATTAATTGTAATTCATTAAAGGGCTCACTAGGAGCTCTTCAGGATGTAATGCTGACTAGAAAACAGAAATACTACATGAAAGAAAAACTTGATAGAGGAAACAGAAATTGCTAGTATTGTCATACATTTGCATTAGGCTATACTTACTTACTACAGTACTTGCATTGGCCCAAGACTTTAAAAACTACTGTTAGCATGAGTCACAGTAAGAAAATAAGAAATTGAAAATCAAGACCTGATATGTTTTTTCTACTTAGTCTTTATTGCTAAGCTGTATCTATTGGAAACCCATATCTGTCAATTATAAGTAAAATACTAATTATTAGCAGAACTGCTCATTGGTGAATTTGTGCTACTTTTCCTAGAGTAAGAGTAAATACCCCCAAAACGTTACACTTTTTTAGCATTTGTTTGTGATTGCATCCACATGCTAATTTGCTCCACTTATTAAATGTGACCCATAGTCTGCTAACTAAAGTAACATTGCATATGTCAGGACTTTGAAATTTTAATCCTTAAAACATCAACGACAATGTTTCAGGTTGATGCTTCTATTCAGATAATGGTCCAAGCACGAGAGGGTTGGTGGAACTGTGAATCTCTATACTTCTGGATCAGTTCATTTTCTAAGATATTTCACTTTAAAACCATCAAAACAGCAGCCTAAGAGCAAAATATCACATGGCTGCTGAAAGTTTCACAAAGAAAAGTTAATCAAGTTAATGTAAAATTGTAAAGAGCACTGTTTACCCATAATATTGAGCAGGTTTGTGTGTGTGTGTGTGTGTGTGTGTGTGTGTGTGTGTGTGTGTGCTTATAGTGTGTAGAGTGTACACAATCTGCATCTTGATGCCTGATGCAACCAAGCAACAATAACTGGAAATTATTCATCAGAAACCAAAGCCACTGAAAAATGTACTGGACCAAGAGTGTGTCCATGTGTGTCCAGCGTGATACTGTGGAACCAGAAGAAAAATAGGTCTGCTGTATCCACATGCATTTCCAAGCTTTTTTCCAAAGATGAGTTCAGATAAGTTTTTATCCGCTGTGAATAGTTCCTACCTGTAAAATGTGGCTTCCTAGGTGAGGTTCGAAGATCTCAGAGGCAATGGCGCTGGGACTTCTCCTCCGCTGGGTACCGATAGCTAAAGACACACACACGCACACAAGGAGAGAGAAAGCACAGGACAGGACAGAAGAAGACTGGTGAGACTCAGACACATTGATACGAGCAAAGCTGCACTCACACACGAATACGTGTTCACAAACACACAAACACTCACGTTTATACAGCCTAGCATGACAAAAACACACATGGCACAAGACAAGAGGAACCAGTGAGTTCAGCTCTGAACAGTCCCAATTAGTGCCACAGGTTAGCATTGTCAGTTGCACTCGCTAAATCAGCCCCATCCTTCAGGTCATATGAGCTACTAATAATACTAACAGGTTTCATTCAGTGACATCATTTGGCAAAGCAACAGCATCTAAGGAAAACGTATTTGTAATGCAACATCATTATATATTATAATTAAATACACTCTCATGCAAGCAAAGTTCAAGTATCTCTACGTGGAAAAAAAATTGTTTCATAAAATCTGTAACTTCAAAATTACAAGGTTATTTATTCAATCGTCTGCATTGAATAAACAAGGTTAACATTAGACCTCAATCTTTATCTAAGGTACAAAGAAAGTTCATGTTGCATTTTCTCACAGTTTATGTGACCATGGGAGTAGATGGGGTTTGAAAGTAGCCAGAACTTTAACCTCTGTATCATGAAAAGCTTCCAAGTTGATGTTTTAATCACCACCGATCATTCACAAATGCTTTTACTAACGGCTGTGATGGCTTGCAAATGCTTCCCCTCAAAGTTATTATTACCTTTTTTTAAAAAAACACAAGTCAGTGACTACTCTTCCCATGTCCTATTATTTTTTTATTTTCTTTTTTTGCGAGTAATGCATCTCAGTAATGCATTGAGGATATATATTTTGTATCAGGAGTGTAGAAAAAGATGGAAGTTGTCACCATAGCAACCAGGAAAAAAGTTTTAAAATACGTGATAGGCATTATATTTATGGTATTTTTTTGATCTGTCGACTGAATCTTCAACCAAACATTCAACCATCAAATGCTGACTTTCACTTGCCTTTTAATCAGGACACATGAGATTGAAATTTATGTTGAGGAATGCGCAAAAAGTTTTGTGTACAGAAACATGAATCAGTAGGTCGTGACTATATTGCAGACTGTTGTGACATCAGGTTACCATTTAATAAGTTGCATAGAACATCAACAAAAAAACTCCAAACCAACACCGCAGTCACCAGCCCCTTTGTAAAGCTGCTAAGAAACACAAGCTGGCAACACTAAAACACCTTATGGCAGGACATGAAAACAAATAATGACCTCAAGGGCTGTCTGTACTGTCTCATCTCTCATCTTATCTCTTAAGCTCTCTTTCTGTTTTTATCCTTCAAGCCATTATTTCCACAAATATTCATGTGACCATCCATCTGCATCGTGAATTCAAAGCTGGATTCTGATGTTCTCATATGTAACATCCATTATATTAAAACCCCACAGATATCAAAACAGTGTGAGAAGGCGGCTATAATTTGTGTACTTACAGCCCCCTATAACTGTGCACATAGCTAAAGGGGCTAAATACATCATTTATACCAAATTCATGCACCGTAAATAACTTTTTAACGGATAATGTCACAACAGCTCCTCAGTGAGTGACAGGGATATCGAGGAGGGAATCTTTTCCTCTTTCCCTTGCTTTTTTTTCTTCCTTTGCCATTTTTTCCCCTTTTTCCTCTTTTTATTTTTAATTCTCATCTTCCTGTCCATCATTTGTTTATCTCTAGTGAGTGAGAGAGCTAGGGAAAGGCAGAAAAGACAGACAGGAGTTGAGAGAGAGAGTGAAACAGTTTATAGCTTTCTAAAATTTCACCCTGAGGGCAAAACTCTCTCTACAAAGTCAGAAAGCACAACAGCTCGAGAGACAGAGGGAGGAAAGGAGAGAAAAAGTGAGATGGTCAGTGTAAAATTTGGCCCGAGGTTAAACTGTCTCTCTCTCGCTTTCTCTTTCTCGATAGAAGACAAAAAGAAAGAGAAAAGACTGACGGTGGGAGAGAGACCTCAGTGCTGTCGCTAAGTGCATAATGTAAAGTTCAATCATTAATATAGGCCAGAAAAAGATCAATTCAACAACAGACGGTAACTTAAAAAAAGCCTTGAACAAGATGGTTCCCAAAAGCATCTAAAGTATTCAAGCAGCCAATATGAATTTTATTTATGAATCTGCTTTTTTTCTTTTAAAGAACTTAATAAAACTATTAAAAGTCCTTTTGACTTCAAAATGAGTTTGAATGCAAAGCAAATTGAATGTATTTGTAAAAAAAAAAGTGCTACCAGTTAATGTCTAAGCCTTGAGACAGCTGGAAAATGGAAATGGACAGCACAGGAGAAAAAGCAGAGTGAGACAGTGACAGAGAGCGAGACAGGCACACAGAGGGGCATTAAAGCCCACTAAAAGAGAGATTTTTGTGCCCTGAGGTAATGTTCTTCTCTCTACCCACTCTCCGTCCTCATCTCCCTGCAGACCTCATTACAGCAAATTTAAACACACACCAATAAAAACGCTCATATGCAAGACTCCCGTGTGCTTTTTTGGAAGGGGGTGGGGTTGAAGAGACAGAATTAGCTTTAATTAATGACATAACAAAATGTGCTTGTGAATGAAAGGGTTACAGAGTAAAAAGGCAAAAGGAACACAAGGAGAGAGTAGATGGGATCAAGGAGCTCAGTCTGATCTTTGTGTATAAGTATATACTTTATTTTATATATAATATATATTCATGTGAAGAAGAAATGACTATAAGCAAAAGGAGCATGCCTACATGTTGAATAGATTGTAATAGGGAAAATTTTGCTGATCAGATGAATCTTAATTTTTACTGTTACTATCTTTCTTTAAAGGTGCTATATAAATAAAGTTATTATTATTATTGTGTTTCCTGCAAAAACCTGACTTTTTACCTGCAAATTGTAATTACAGGTACCCTTATTTGCAGGTCTAATTATGAAGTTGAAGTTATTATTATCAAGTGTGAGGTAAAAATCAAGGAACACTAGTTACTAGGAAGATGTTGTGAATGATGTGACACTGAGGCAACGACGATGGCATAAAAGAGAAAAAAGGACAAAAAGGGATGAGCATGGGGGG
>NW_024582649.1:541407-571230 GCF_018398535.1 Haplochromis burtoni | reverse complement strand
GTGTGTGTGTGTGTGTGTGTGTGTGAGAGAGAGATTGTCCGACCATCTCATTGGAAAGTCAATTTAACTTTGCTCTGAAAGTCAAACATTACAGCTGTTGTTAATTTATTTTCTTGTTTAATATGAAATTGGCAACAAACCAGGGATTCCTCTGCTCTGTGTGTGTGTGTGTGTAGGTGTGTGTGTGTGTGTGTGTGTGTGTAGGCTTAGAGCCTCTGCCCAGTCCTTCTCGCTGCTGGAAGGTTGGATTAAAGGAATAAACGACAACCTCCAGACTGCTGGCCAAACCCTGCAGAGGGCTGAGCAAAGAAGAAAGGGAGTGACTGTGTAGGTGAGTGTTCGAGAAGCAAAGGAATTTGTATGTGTGTGACAGAGAGTGAAGAGCGGGAATCTGTACTGTTACGCAAACAGCCAATTCAATTAGTGGTAGGTGTAAGAACATCAGAGAGAGAGACAGAGTGCAGGAGCGAGAGAGGATGTTCGAAAGGGTAAGAGAGAAAGACAGAGTGCAGGAGCGAGAGAGGATGTGCGAAAGGGAGAGAGAGAGAGAGAGAGAGAGAGAGAGAGAGAGAGAGAGAGAGAGAGAGAGGGGGCACCCATTTTGACAAAATGTCAGAGGCAATTTATCACGACCTAACAAAAGACCCCAGGGATAAAGTAAGAGAGAGAGAGGAGGAAGGTGTGAGGACTGAAGGAAAGGAGGGAGAGGAGGCAGGAGTGAAGCATTACTCTGGGAAAGAATCATCTACAGGATAACAGAAAGGAAGTAAGGAAAAGGAAATGAGGGATCTGTATTAAGAGAAAGAAAGGCTGCAGGGGAGGATGTAAAGTTAGAAAAGGCACCCTGTGGAAGCCCTACGCAGGAACAATGTAACGCACCAGCATGAAGGTAAACATTGCATTCATTGGACAACTCGGCAGAGTAATGGAGGTTTAATTGAAGAAAGAAAAATCTTTGAAAAAACATATTTCGCCGTGATGTGAGACTTGTAATAATATAGTGACTGTTCTCTTATAAAACTTTATAAAACATGGGGTGCCAAAGGTTCCAATCAAGCCTGCTGGAAGATTTTACAAAGCCCAAAAAAGCTGCATAGAAGGGATTTTTATGTTTAGGTTTACAATCTTCTTATGGCCTGCCATAACTGAGTAACTGCATGTGGGAAAACAAAAATATTCTCAAGCTGTTCAGCATCAGGTTTGTAAAATAATTATTAGGTTTTAATTACAGATTAATTGTGTGTGTTTGTTGCAGTAAAAGCACAAAAAACAGTATAACACAATAAAAAGATTTTACATTAAATTATGTCCTATGTTTTATTTTCTTTAGTTCATTCATATCCCGTAACAGCTAACTGGTGCCTATTTAATAGTAAAAGTATCTGTTCTTGCTCTGATATTACATGACAGACTGCAGAAAGCACTAGACTGAGAGACACTTCTTTCTGTTACACACAACAAAGTTTACAGCTCGTCACATAAATGAGAGCCAGTCAGCCTAAAGCAGGCTCTTTCCCTCTGAAATGAGATGTTTGGGCCGATTAACTCTGACAGAGCCGCTCCACTAAACCTGCATCATTTCTCTGCTTAAACTCCTTCAGTAAGACTTTTACTGTTCAGCGCAGAGATGTTTTACAATGTAACCGCCTGAAGTCAGAGAAAAGGAGGCATGAAAGTAAAAGCAGGGAAGATGCACTCATACATGGCTTCATTGATTAACCCTCTAAGGTCTAACTAAACCTAACCAATCACTATGTGTATTTTTTGTTTTATTAGTTAGTGGGGTTAATGTTAATTGGTGATTTTAAATTATCCATAGGTGTGAATGTGAGTGCGAATGATTGTTTGTCTCTTTGTGTCCCTGCCTCTTGCCCTATGGTAGCTGAGATAGGCTTCAGCACCCCCGTGACCATAATAGGGATAAGTGGAAGATAATGGATGGATGGATGGACATAGTCACTTAAATGCTACATGGTTAAATTTGGGGGGTTTTTTTGCCAAAATTTAGGCCAGTTTTAAAGCTGATTATCATTCCATTTCAGAATCTGTACCATCAGCAAATGAATGCAGAATTGCTCATTAATTTTCTATTATTTCTATGTGTCTCATCAGTTTTCAGAAAATCAGAGCTAGAGTTAGATGAAATGTATGGATGATGTAATTGTCCCCACTTGATGCTGATGAGCTAAGTGAATAACTTTGACTTTCTTATCACATTGAAACATGTAGCTGAGAAACCCCAGGATAAAGCACCACTTAATATTTGGGAACAGCACTCCCCGACAACAGTTGTTTCATCCAGTATGATAAACACCTCACCACACCACTAAAGCCTGCTTGGGACTGGCTCAAGAACACAGGAAAGAGTGTGGGGTGTGACTAGACTTGTAGTCAAGACCGCCTAATCCGAGACCAAGACAAGACCAAGACCAGAGGGTATCGAGACCAAGACAAGACCAAGACCAAGTTGAGACGAGACCAAGACCGAGACCGAGTCGAGACCAAGACCAAGACCGAGACAAAAAAAGTCTTTAAACTGCAGCCAGATGCTATTCTATATACATATTCAGGACACCTTAAACTAGTTTTTTAATTAAGCAGCAAGGCAGAACAAAGTCGGGCCTGTATCAAGACACAGGGACTAAACCCCAATTCAACCAGACCCAAAACTGATCTGGAATTAAAACAGGACTACAACAGTAACCAAGACAGAACCAGAATCAGAACTAGATGATAGTAGCACTAAAAATCATCATAGACCTGCACTACACTTATTTTTTAATTCTACCAAAGTACAATATTTAGATTGAGAAAAGTTTATATAATTATTTAGCCTCGTTGTGCAAACAAGCCTGCATAACTTAATAAATATAGAATTTGAAAAGTAACAAATGGTATCTAAAAAGAAACACTAGGTACTAGATACATGTTCTGATGAGTTTTGGCAAACAACCATTTGACTAACATGTGTGTCTCACCTGCTCTTGTTCCATCTCTGTTCTGTCGTCATTCTCTCTCTCCCTCTCTGCTCCTCTCTCTCCCTCTTTGTGCTGACAATCAAGCCAAACACCAACATCATCAAATATACAGTTGAAACCAGATATTTATGTACTCTTCAGATAAAAACACAAACACTTTTTTAATTGTAACATCAAATCACATGGACTCTACTAACCTATCAGAAGCTTCTTTAGCTCAGAATGGAATCGTCTGGAGTTTTCTTATTAATTAACAATAAACTTAGTGTATATGTACTCCTAAATTTGATGAAAGTGATTAAAATAGACAGCTCCCTCTTTTTATTCTGACATTTAACTAATTCAAAAGATATTTCAACATTTATTTATCTAAAACAAAAGTTTACTCTAAATTGATGTTTAACAGTAAAAAAAAGTTTTTATGTTTTCTCCATAAAGTGTATGTAAATATCTGGTTTCAACTGTGAATATACTGCTGTGTATTGAAATTCCTCTTGTTTTGCATAGATATACTGAACAACATCCAAAGCATAATATATAAAATAACATCTACCTGAGTTTTTTCTTTGAAAGAAGCTCCTTATGTCCATTGTTGTGTTCATCAGTACACAACTGAAACCGATTTAGAGAGTTTGTTTAGCCGTGGAGGGTAACAACTGAAAATATGAAATGTAAGCTAAGACTAAAAAATCAGCATTGCTGTTCGGCTTTTTATTTATCCATTTGTTGATTCACTCGAAGAGCAAGTAACGCAACCAAGTGATCAGTTTGATATCAATCTTTTGTGATACACCGTCATATTTACATTATTAGTTCAGTACGAATGATTTGCTTTGGTACCTGGTCAAACTTAAGCTCTCCTCTGTCTGCAGCAAATTCGCAGGCAGCAGCTTCTCCCCCCTCGCTCACATGGGTGCTGCGCTCAGTCGCCTAGTGCCTGAGCTCGGATCATACCAAAATTAGGGGGAATTTACGACGGTGCGCTCTGTGCTTCGTGTGTTGTTTTTGGGCTTAAGCCCAGTAAGCCACCCCACTCCGCTGATGGTTGACTCCAAATCTCCCGAACACTATGTCGATTTGAGAACGCAGGACCGAAACAGCGAGACCAAGACCGAGACCAAGACAAAAGTCCGTCGAGACCAAGACGAGACCAAGACCACGTTCTCGAGACATCCAACTCTAGGTGTGACCTAGCCTTCAAACTCCTTAGCATTTGTTAATGTTTCAGTCACACTAGTGAAAACGGTGGTTGGATACTGCAATGCAGCCAAAATTATTACAACCATGTGGAATGAACTTGTGATCATGTTGCCTTTGAAATGATAGCTTTGAAAATGGGGTCTGCGAACACTGGTGGTCAGTTGCCATCTTCAAAGCAACTTTGGAGTGTCAAGAAAGCAACAGAGATGGAGTCAGTTTGCTCCAAGTCTGCAACTGATTGGGGTCAAATTGGCAATTACACACAATCTTTTTGTGATAATAATAATTAGCTGTGATGAATCCACAAACTTTCCTCATTTGTTGCCGCCTGTTGCAAATCTGTTACCATCTAGACACACAGAAATTCACATTCAGTACTTAGGTCCAGTCCAGCCAGAACAGCAATTGAGAAATTTCTCCATAAATAGCGACGTACTTGCTGCAGGAAGGAGACTTAAGTGCTAAATGACACAATGACACTTGGCAGCCTTGCTTATGTGCAAGATTATAACCAGGTTATGTCCAGTTGGCTACCATTGTCATTGTTTGTGAGTTCTGATTCAGATAAAAGGTATCATAAATTTTAAATTTAGATTACTTAAAATCCACAATTTGTCAGGTTTTTTGCAATTTAGTTTTCATTGTTTGTGGTGCTAATAGTGTTACAGATTATCAGTGTGATTCTGGCAGAGATGCAGTAAGATAACCGTGTTTGTTCAAAAAGTTTTTTTTAAATAATCGCTTGTCATTTGCATTATTATCGATGGTTTACTCATTTATTTAAAATATTTAATGAATGGGTCATTGTTCTTCCCTCTTTGGCATTTGTGTGTCCAATCTGTGAAAGCACATGGCAGAGAGACTAAAGAATAGCATCATCTCTCTCCTATAGCCTAAGTACGTACAACACAATGACACACAAACACACCCACACACAGAGTATCACTTAAGTTATGACTTTTTCTTGATTTTCTGTTCTTAAGTTCATTTTCTTTCTCTCTCTCTCTGGAGTTAAACTGATGGTTCTTCCAGACTTCCAGACTGCACACACACAAACACACACACGCACGGCCTCCTGCATGCGTCTGAATGCGTGCGTACCATCATCTTTGCTGTCTCTCCACTTGGCCGAGTGCCAGCTGGTGTGTGTTGGAATCAAGGACAAGGGAGGACACAGAGAGAGCCAGAGAGTGTGAGGGGGTAAAGCAACAGAGTGACAACAAGGAGGAAGAAAAATGGAGTCAGGAGGACAGCTCAATGGATGGATAGAAAATGTAAGTGGTAGTAAAGGGAACAACTGGGAAATGCAATGACAGGAAATGAATAGAAAATCTGGGATATACTGAAAAAAATTGTTCCCTCAGATTCCACTTATTTTTTTATTACAGTAAAAATATTAAAGAAGCTATTTAAGCTTTGTATTCATAGTATGAAAATTGAGTTTGAAGTACATAAAACCGGGCAAAATTTGTGCTTTTTAATTTTTCCATCATCTTTTGAACCCTCATATCTTGTGTGCAGAAGAGTTGAAAAAAAATGAATTCAAATTATTTGAGAAATTGCAAAAACTTCCATTACCACTATTTTTTCTACTACCAATTCTGACCATTGTTTTCATGGAATATATCATAGTTTCAATAGCAAATAATGCATGAGTTTAATGTCTATAACACAGAGGAACAGAAACAAGTGTTGCTCTCAATAAAACTGCTGCAGCAACTGGATGTTCCCCTCTAAAGTCAGTAAGCGAAAGGGACCGGCCCTCTTGTGCCAAGTTTTTACAAACGCAAAATGCAATGAAGCAACGAATTGCAACGAAAGCATCTGAGGAGGCTGTCACTCAAGAGGTAGTTGGTGGTTGTATGTTACTGCATTAGTAGCAGTCACATTTACCAAAGGTAGGTGACCCACTACCTCTGCATGTCAGTGGTTCAGTCTCCTTCAGTCTGCAAGTCAAAGTATTGCCCCGGACGCATTTATGTGAGTGTGCTTAGGTTAATAAAAACAAAACATCTATGAATGTGTGGTTGTGTAAATGAGGCTAAAGTGCTTAAATTGCTTAGTAACTGTATCATTTGTAATAGAGCTATTTGTTTCCAATAACTCATAGATTCTGAGCTGCTGCTGTTTAAAAAAAAAATCACATTTGTAAAAATGGATTCTGAAATCGATTAAATGCATTAATCAAGAAATGAATCAGAACATTAATCCATAATGACAATATTCATCAATCATGACCCTGATTAAAGTAGCTCCACATAAACTTACTAGCAATAAAATGCTGGTTGCACATTATTGCCTAAGTAGCAATCACATACAGTATAACAGTCACAGCGGCCATTTTTGTGCACTGAATACTTTTTCTTTCCAAAGCAGGAATTCAACTGTTAATGGGATATTTGTTAGAGTGAGAGCACTTATAGTAAAAATAAAATATGCAAATTAGAAAAAAAAACTAATCATGACATATACTGACTTAACTGAGCAAGTCAAAACTGTCATCTTTATGCGTATCTGCATTTAAAGTTAGGAGACTGAGACCAATAATTCAAATGTGTTTTAAATTTTTGCTATTATAAATCAAAATTTTGGCACACGCTGCCTTCTTTGGGCTAATGATTTAATCCTAAATCCACTGTTTATTGTAAGTAAATTACTAGCAGTAAATGTTTGTCCCTCTCTATGGAGTTGAGTATGGTAGCGTCTTTCCCCCATATACAAAAGGGAGAAGCTCTATTCACAAAGCAGCAGTAAATTCATATATCTGCAGGATTATAGAGCAGCCAAAACCTATGTTGAGTTATTAAAGTTTAGGGTGAAAAGCATCCCAGGTTTGAATGATTTCTCTTCAATATGCAAAGACGCAGCTGACATTGAGTCTTATACTCAACCAAGGGTTGAGTATAACCAAGTTTCAAGAAGGAATCACTTGTAGATTAGACAAAAAGGCATTCTGATTATTTACATGCATGTAATGCATTACACCTAAAAGCAGTCAAAGATTTTATACGTGTTTATAACAATCAAGCACAGATGACATGTTCACACTCTTGAGAGCCTTCATAGTGCAGTCAAAACGTATTTGTGCCCAAAATGCTGACTTTAAATAATCTTATTACATGTGTATGTACAACGTAGTACCAAGCTCGTTTTTCTTTCATTATTTACTTGAATAAATAAGCCTCTCATTTGCTATATATAAGCTACATTTCACTCAGAATTATTGCTTCATGTGTACGAGAATAATTTGTGTGTGTGTGTGTGTGTGTGTGTGTGTGTGTGTGTGTGTGTGTGTGTGTGTGTGTGTTTGTGCGTCAATCTAGTGTGTTTGCTGTCAGTCTATAACCTCGTGAGATTTGAGGTTTCTCTTGTGTCTGAATTTGTACATGATCGCCTTGTGTCTCTCTTCACACACACACACACACACACGTGCACACACACACACACACACACACACACGCACACACGGAGCAGGGGCTCAGTGAGGCAGGAAGGTATTGGCACTGAGGGAATACAAGGAGCAGACAGTAATTAGGAACCAGCCTACTGTACCATAGGCGCATGCACACACACAATCCTAGAAACCAGATATGTTCTTGGGCACACACACAACCTAGACACACAACCTAGACACATACACACACACACACAGAGTGTAATTAGGTAGGGGCCTTGATGCCCCAGTGGCGAACTGAACAAGCCCCTGAATACCCTCACTGGGAATGGTTGAATGCCATAATACGTGGGAAAGGGGCATGAACAGACACACACGCACACACATTAATTAAGTGGCAGCCTACTGTGCGTGAAGGGAACAAGGTGGTAGACGGCCGCAGCGGGAGTGTATGTGGACCAGCAGCAGTCAGGATTAACACAAGTCGACCTACCAGCGACGAGCACCACCACATGCTTGTTCACTGCTTTTCTTCAAGCTTTCGTCATTTCCTGTTTAGTCATCATCAAAATCAAAAACCCACCTCGTGGAACACGTACTATTGTGTTAAAAAAATCTGTGTGTATGAATTAAACTAGTTCTTCTATATATAAGTAAAACAGAGAAAATATTAAGTGATATGTTGATGTAAAAGTAATTTTTCTCATCCGGGCAATTGGAGCTCTTTGAGAATCAGCGTAAATTATCTGTAAAACTCTGTTCTGTATGAAAGTAATGGGTTAAACTTATCTCAGCTCTGAGCCAACTAACAGAGGGAGTGAAGGCAAAATGGAGTGATGTGGGATGGGTTAGAAAATGCATTACAGGTTTACCTATGCAACCAAAGCCTGGGATATCAATTAACAGCCAACAGTCCACTACAAAGCACTGTAAGGTTAGGAGATTGCTTTTATATGCTTTATTTTCTGTCTATGATTGTACTTTTCTTCATAACATGATAACATTTGTTGCAGAGGAAGATTAGTTGGTATGCAAAAACCTTGCGTGCCATTACTCTACACTAATCCCTGGGAAAGAATCTCTGTAGCTTGTATAACAGATTGTAATTCAGAAAGTCATTTTTTCCACTTTGAAGTGAGATTTGAAGTGTCACAGAAAAGGTTTATCAGTTTTACAACTTCAATAAAAAGTCAGAGTAAGGAGCTCTTGAAAGGAAAAGAAGTAACTGAACTGTTAAAGCTTAAAAACATTTTATTGATGGAGGAAACAGTAATCCTGGGTATTAGTGACATAGTTTAAGCCATTTACTGCGCTATGGTATAAGCAGGTATGGTGGTCGATTCTCATATCAGCTTTGTGATTTTGTGAATTTCACCTACATACACATAAATATTATAAGCTTGCAGTGAAGTCTTCATGCAAAAAAGAAAGGTCACGATGACTTTCTGTCGCTTGAGTTTCTGAGTTTACCCCACCAACTGCACATCCTGTTCTCACATCACGGGCGCTTCGAGGCACGAACATCGACTTTTCTTCTTCTGACAGAACTACTTTAACAAGTTTCAAATTTAAAATTGTAAAAGCGCTACTTACTTTTCAAGAAAACTTGCCACATTTAAGATACTAAATAATGAAGCATTATTGTCTGTTAGAAACTTCATTTGGCATGTCGGGGTATTTTAGACTCTGGCTGGTAAAGCAAATGAAGTGAGCAGACACACTGCTGTTCTCCTTGGTGTTAATCTGCTGTTAATTTGTCTGGACTGTAACATGAGACAGAGTGAGCTGCAGGAGTTTAGAGTGAAGCTGTTAGTCATTAATTTAACAGACTCGGAGGTGAACGAGGCCACATGTCTCCATTATTCTCTGTCACACTGTCACCACACATAATAACTTCACCAAAGGGCTCAGTCTATCTCTCTCGCTCTGTGTATGTGTGTGTGTGTGTGTTGGTATTTCACTATATCTACATGAATATAGTGTCTTTCTGCATGTATTTAACAGTTCATTAAAAAAAATATTCTGGCATTGATGCTAAACGAAAAGCCAGGAGGTTATAGTTCTATTTATTCATTGCTTTGCTTTGGCTAATTTCATGAACATTGAGGATGTTGATTTTGGATGGTTGGAAGTACAGAAAGACCCTTTTGTTGGACTTAGCATTTGTTAAAGTTTGGTTTTATTGTTGCTTTTACTCACAGCTTAATTTCACTTGGAGTTTGGTTAGGATTAAGCACGGAAATCTTCTTATTTCGGATGAATTTAAAACCACAAAGATTTATTTCTCCCGTTAACCAAGCTAACTACTTTGGCTAACTTTGTGATTTTTATCTTGAAATACGCTGAATAAATAAAGTTACTAAAAGGTTTTGTTCCACATCTACCGTTTCTTTGGAGAAATATGAGATATATTTACCTCAAAGCTAAAAGTGTTGCCCTCATGTCAACACTAAAGAGAACATGACATGACAGAGAATGAGTCCTAAACCCTGGAACCCTGATTGCGGCTCGCACTGGGCTGGGTGGGCTCTAGCGGGGTTGGCTGCCTGTCGCCTCTGGTCCTCGTTGACCCCCACCCCCTGGCAGGAGAAGAAGGTGAGCTGCCCATCTGGGGCCTTCGTCCTTCTCCTGCTGGGATGTGTGGCCTCAGGTCTCTGGTATTCTTGGGGGCTGCCAATGGCCGGCCTGGTTCTCTTGGATCCATCTCTGTCTGCCTCTGGCTCCTGGGGGGTGTTATTGTGACTTCTCAACCTAATTTTCAAGTACACTTCCTGACACGGACACACACATACTTGAAACTCTCTCTCACCCAACAAGAAGATTGTTGATTTATGTACCTGTGCATTTCAAATCTTTGCATTCCACGTGTTGTATGTTTGTTTTTTCTTACAGGTGCAGTAGTTGGTGACATTGTGCATTTCTATCTGTACTCTATCCTTATGTCCCTCACGCCCCTTTTTTTCTCCTGCCTGTCCTGCCTAGGACACTGTACTGTATACCACATCTAATGTAATAACTGAAATAACAGAAATAGAAGAAAGCAGAAATAAGCAGATAAACCCTGATGAAACATTCTGATTGCTCTAATGCATTCCTCAAGACAAGAAGGTTCAGCTGTGTAACTAAAACGTCTTCCTCTAAAGGGTCTTCTCAACAATGAATGTAAACAAGAACAGGACAAATTTCTTAGTGAGTCAGAAGTGTTTCAGAGTGAACCCTCTGACTCTTGATGCATTTTCTGATATTATATTTGATTGCAAATTTGCAAGAAAATCACCTTAAATAGGAACCCTTAGCAATGAGCTGCAGTCATCTTTTCACCTCGTTTTACCACTGATTACTGAGAACTGTAGAACCTGATCTTGAATGTGCTCCCTCTCGGTCCATGGAGGAAACTACCTCAGCAGTAAAAATTAATGATCTTTGACAAACTGTCTGACAAGAGAGATATGGGTGATGCAAGGTAAAGGATTGACAAAGTAAGAAAAGAGGAGCTCAAAAGAGGGGAATTCTCACAGCTTTCTCTGTCTCTTCATTTCTATGGCTTTCTATCTTTCTTTTTTTGCCTTCTATCTCTGGATCCCTATTGAGACATAAGCTGCACAGATGAACATTACATACTGGACAGAAAACAGCTGAATGCCACCGATGATTAGAGGAGAGATGGATGGAAGGAGAAGAAGAGACATTAAGAAGAAAGAGTGAGAGTCAAAGAGAGGAATGGAGAGGCCGAGGCAGAGAAGGAGGAGGTGGATGTTAATTAATTATACGCCGTCAGGGTCTAAATCATTTTCTTTTAAATGTGGAATCATTTTCTTTTAAACCCTCAGAACCGATTTTGAAGAAAAAGGTTTCCACATCAAGAAATAATTTGGAAAGTCCTTATTGTGCAGCTGTGGCATAGCAACAGAGCTAAGGCTTAGAATAGAACTGATTAAGGCAAAGAATTAAGACAATTTCAGTAACAAAGCACGCTTAAAAAAGCATTATAATCGTAATATTTTATTACATCACTGACTAGTTTTAGTTTTATGAATACTAAAACCAACGCTACATCAATCTATGAACTATGAATTCTGAGATTAATTAGAATTGTGACTTTAATCTCGGACCCCCAATTACATAACAAAGATTTACAAAGACCCAAAAACACCCAAAGGTCCAACTCATACTTTGTGTCCATGTTTATAGTGTTTATGGCCTCAGTATTAGCATGGTGGACATTGCAATGTTGGGTTTTGAAGCCTTTGCATTTTTCACACAGAATATTCAATCAGTAAAATGATCAATATCACTTTAATTTGATCAAACTCTGTGATTGTTATATATCTCTCATTATGGCAGGGGTCGGCAACCTGCAGCTCCGCAGCCGCATGCGGCTCTTTAGTCCTTCTACTCCGGCTCCGCGTGGTTTGGGAAAATAAATTAGAAGTATTTAGTTGAAGTGTATTTTATTTATGTTAGTTCTTTTTAACGTGTAGTTCTAAATTGGAAGATTATTGTGATATTGAAATATAAAAATACAATTATATTTTATTATTTTTTCATCGCTCAAAATAAGCGTCACACTCGTGGAAGCCGGTGTACGAAACGGCGTGCATTTATCAAGACTTTCAACCCCAGAGAGGCCAATTATGGATCTTTGGATCCACATTATGTCAGCAGCTGTTCTCCACTGTGAACTATGTTAAAAACAAACACCGCTCACGCCTCACAGACGACAGCTTACAGTCCTGCGTAAAGATGAAAGTGACTTCGTACAGCCCCGATTTGCAGACGCTGTGCGCAGAGGTTCAGGAGCAGAAGTCCCATTGTAAACATATCACGGCAGACCCGACGATGTTTGCATGAACACGCTTTTCAGCATCGCTTTACTGACCACTTTTTACACACGGTTGCTGTACGCATACAGCCGGCTGTAGCTTTGCAGCTCACAGCCCGACACACACCAACACAACAGCATAGAGAGCACAGACGTAAAGGCGGCGAGGCGTGATTGCAGGTGCCGCTCAGGTGCGTCCGCCTCCCCTACAGACCACGCCCCGCCACACATATTAACCAGGTAAAATACATATTCAGGCAGAATTTTGCAAATATCTATTTTTAAATGTTTTAGCAGCATAGTGCTTTTATTTTTTAAAAGTCAGGTCAAGGCTCCAAAAGCCCGATGGTGATATAAGGGTGGCAGCTCACAACAGTTTTTGTTTGCTACATGGATCATTTTAGTTCAGCTTTCCTTTTGTTATATTTCTTTAAGAGTTCAAAATGTGTTAATTACATAAACAAAATGTAATTTTCTCTGTAGCACTTCATGGATTTCATAAGCAACACAGCTTAGTTGTTCACACAAAGCATAAAGGTAAAAAACCAACAATATATACAGTGTTATCTTCATTTTAGATGTCAAAAAGTATTTGCAGCTCCCAGTGTTTTCGATTGCGTGGAAACCGTGTCCAAATGGCTCTTTGGGTGTGAAAGGTTGCAGACCCCTGCATTATGGAGTACTGCACATCTAAACGTTGCACTTCTGTCACATCTTGGTCTTCTGTGGTATCAGGTTTAAATGTATCATGTTTTAAATAGGTTTTTTGTGCAGGTGTCACATTAGAAATAAATGGCAGGACTTAGAGTACACTGAGTGGTAGAATAAATCCATCCATCCATCCATTCGCTCCCGCTTATCCTTTTCAGGGTCGCGGGGGGCGCTGGAGCCTATCCCAGCTGTCATAGGGCGAAAGGCGGGGTACACCCTGGACAGGTCGCCAGTCTGTCGCAGGGCTAACACATAGGGACAGACAACCATTCACACTCACATTCACTCCTAGTGGGAATTTGGATTATCCAATTAACCTATCCCCACAAGCTGCATGTCTTTGGACGGTGGGAGGAAGCCGGAGTACCCGGAGAGAACCCACGCAAACACGGGGAGAACATGCAAACTCCACACAGAAAGACCCCGGCCTGATGGTGGAAGACTGTTGAACTTGTATGGCAATACATGCCTCTGGTTGCGTCGACCACTTTGCATAATAACAACTTGAGGAGGCAGTAAAAAGACTAGTAGCAGTGTGAAAATTAACTCAAAATGATGTTTGGGTGTTTTTTTGCTCTTAATTAATCTGCCATTGTGCTCACGTTAGCCTGATCTGATGGGAGAGTCAGAGCTTAAGCAACCTGGTGTCTTAAACACAGAGAGAGTGTTTAAGACAGAGCAGGGCAGAGAGAGTTACTGCAGTCCTTATCAGAGTCCAGTTCTTATCTGCAGGTCTGATCCGCACACACCCACACACTTTATTAACTGCAGCACAATACAAGCCTGCAGTGTTTGCGATGGAGAGAAAGAAAGAGGAAAACAAATGCCCTCTCTTCAACTATTTTATTGGAAGTGAAAAACAGGCTGTGTGCGTGTGTGTGTCTGTGTGTGTGTGTGTTGGTGTGTGTGTGTGTGTGTATGTGTGAGAGAGAGAGAGTTCATCCAGAACAGTAAAAGAACAGAAAACAACAGACTGAAACGAGGCTGTGAGCCACAACCCAGTATTTACCTGACACTAAAGACAATCTTTACATCCAACACACAATCTGAAAGGGTCTCTATACCAACCATCATATATGTGAGTGCTGTAATACTAAGAAAGCAATTTAAGAGAATGATTACCTTCACCTGTGAGGCGTTTTCAGATATCACAGATCACATAAGAATATATCCCTGCCCTTGTTGTTTGAAATGAACTATTAAATCAATCCACACATTTGACTCTCCAAGTTCAGTTTTCACTTTAGTTATACGAGGGGAACATTTACCGTAGATTGCATAAATATATATTATTTATAGCTCTTTTCAAAACCATGATGTCTTCATCTGATGAATTAAATGTACAACATAGTTTTGGCAGGAGGCAGAGGTTTTGGCTACTGGTGTTCAATGATTTCATTCGGTTCCAGGAAGTAAAAAGTGAAGCTTAAAATAGTTCCAGACGGTTCAATGTCACAACTTTTATAGCAGAGGGGATTCGGTGCCAGAGCAGCTTTTACTGTTCAACTGCAGTGATGGAGGACAAGTGGTGAAGGAGTAAAAGTAGGACTGAGCATGTATAACAAAAAAAAGATGGAAGGTAATGTGGGGAAAGAAAGCACAAACAGCTTATAGTAGCAGATAGGGGAAAGAAGGGATTCAGAGGAGGCTGATCTGGAGAAGATGAGCAAAGGAAGACCAAATTTGCAAAAGGTTTACCTTGAAAATAAGAGGAGCAGATGAAAAGAGGAGGCATGGTAGTCCATCAGGGTATAACTGGGTCATAACAGAGGATGGTTGAATGTAAGAACAAATTGGCAAAGGGAATTAAAGAGGGATTGACAGAAAGTGAAGATTGACAGAAGGAGGTAAAGACATAGTTCTAGGTGAAGAAGACATGGTGGACAAAGAGAAAGGGAAAAGGCTGGAGGGTAGGAAAGGAAGAAAGATGAGTGCCAGAGAGTCATTTTTAGAGTTGGCTTGATTCCCAGGAGAGGAAACGCCGAGAAGGTCGAAACCACAATCTGACAAAAGGAGTCAGCCAACAAATGAACTAATAAAAGAATATAAGAATAAATCAAGACATTGATTTTTCTTTTTTACATCATCGGTGTGGTTTCTTGCTCACAGGTGAAGTCATCATCAATCATCAACCTATTTCTCTATGAGGAGAAAGTGTCCCAGCATGTTTGGTAGCATATGGTGCACTGTGTCTATGGAATACTTGCTGTGCAACACTAAATCTACTTAAAGACCCGTCTTTGACCAACTTTATCTTTAAGGCTGTTTTTGTTATCACTCGTTTCCTGTAGAGTCTTTAATAATTTCACTGGGCATTATTAGTAAGGCTACGTTCACACTGCAGGTGAAAGCGCATCAAATCCGACTTTTTTGACCCTATGTGACCCATATCCGATCATGGTATGACAGTGTGAACGGCACAAATCCAATATTTTCAACTCTGATCTGGGTCACTTTCGTATGTGGTACTGAATCCGATACATATCCGATGTTTCAGAAAGCGACTGCTGTTTGAACGGTCATGTCGCATTAAACCCATCTTTTACGTCACTGACACAAGACAGACGCCAATTATCAGCGCCGGAGAAGAAATCGTTAATGCTTCCTGGCCATCCCGTGTAGATGTTAGTGAAACTGTTGGGAAGACAGCGTTGGAGAAACGTGAACATTTTATTTGTACTGTATAATCTGCAGATTCTGACAGAAATCTGCAACTATCCTTTGAAGCACCGCTCCTCTAAAACAGCAATAAGGATAATTATTAGGCCACATGTAAATAACACAATAGCTTTATAACTTAAAGCAAAATTGGTAAACGTAAAGTCCGAAACAAGTCTTTATATTAAGGGCCATCAGTCAAACAATCTGGTCTGGGTCTGACCAGAGCGCGTTGTGTGTGACGTCTTTTTTTGCACATGCGGGCCGCTTTGAGGGTTCACACTAGAGCGCGTTTGCTGTCACACAGCAGACAAAAAAAATCGGATTTGATCAAAAAATCAAAATTGAGCATTAAGACCTGCAGTGTGAACGTTGCCTTGGAGTTCAATGTAAAGAGGTAGAAAACTTACTAGAAAATCCAGTTCTTGACCCTCAAAACGTCAAAGACCGACTCTCTGGTTGACGCCAAAAAACCTTTATAGAATGGATCTTCTTTTCTTTCTGCTGTACAAGAAATAACCCCTGGTCTACCATATTAAAATGGTCACAGTATCAGTATGACCACTCAATGAAAGAGGTAAGAGGCACTCTAAAAACAGGTAAAATTTCAGCACTTTACCCTTTAGGTTTTAGTGGAGTAATAAGAACAGAAGTGGACTACAAAGAGAACTGCTTGGTTCATCCACTGTTTTATGTGCTTTGACCCTTACCACCTGTGTAGAGTGTCCTTTTGGGACAGGCTGAACGGGGTGGGGGGGGGTATTTCCTGAGAGTTTCTATCAGCTGAGAGTACTCCTCTCTTGAGCAGAATGCTCTTCACTGTAGCGCTGAGTGGACATTTAACCTCCCCACTCCAGCCTCAACAGTTTTGCACAGAGAGTAATAAGATGGATATTATCACTACACTGAGGAGAGACGAGTACTGAGAGAAAGACTGGTGGAGAGAGTGGGAGATACGATGACAAAATGATGCCGTCAAGTAGATCGGATGGTGATAACGAGTAGGGCAGAGAGAAACGGTTTTATGGAGATTATCACTGATTTTGGACTACGCTTACTCTCTCACTCCCAAATATTCAAATGTGCTCTTTTTTCACCGTCACTCTCTCACCCAGTGTTTTTGGCTGAGAAACACAAAGAAGAAGGTGTTGCCGCTTGAAGCGCAGCATCTTGTGATCCAAACAACATCACAGATGAACTCAGTCACTGCCGCCTTTGATTCCAGCTTTTCTACAATCTGTTGCCAGTTTCCTGGAGAGGTCTTGTTTTTCTACATTGGCTTTGTTGCACCGGCACTGTTGGCAACTGAATGATCAGAGTAAGTAAAACAAAAAAAAAAAAACACTAAGCACCTGCAATGTATTCTAATGAGCAGTGGGAAGCTGTCAGAGAACCAGTAACCAGGGGGGGGGTTGTGTGACAAAATAAACACTGTGTTTTTCTAATCATATTCATCTTCCAAGTTACTGAAAACACTCAAGTCTGCTCGAGATTGACATGGTCATCATGACATCACCCATGGGGTGGCTGTAGATCAGGAGGTTGAGCAGGTCATCTACTTATCAGAAATTTGGTGGGTCAGTCACTTGCAGCTCCAGTGTGCATCACAAAGTATCCTTCGACAAGATACTAGCCCCAAATTGCTCTCCGATGCATTTTTTGGAAAACGCATAGAAAAGAAGTTCCTGTATGAAGGAGTGAATGTCCTCAGGTAGAGTAGAAAACCATTATAAAACCTGTCCAGTTACAATTTGCTAGTAATGCAGTTTTATGTATAGTGAAGTAGTATGTATAGTGTTTTACTGCTACTTTTAGGAAAGGAACCATTCTAAAAAATCCATCCAGCATTCGTCACCATCAGCAAATAGTAAAAATATTAATGATAAATCATCATAAATAAATCATGAAACAGTATTTTTTAATCTTGTCAAATTTATCTTCTTAAATGGTGATGGAAGATTGAGGGGAGTTTTCTGGTTTCTGCTTGCCTTTCTGTAAACGTCACCGCTTGATATGTCAACATGTGCTCAGATTGACCCTCTTAGTTGTGTCTAAAATAATATTTAGGACAACAACATAGCCGTCATATTTTAAAACCAGTTTTTAGTTGGGTTTTTTTCATTCAATAGATTTATAACTGTAATTTTAGTGAGTATACATTCAAAACATAGAAATTCAACCGCAGCACAAAAGATCTGTAACTAATAAAATTTAATATTGGTGTGTAGCTCTAAGAGCAGTGTTATTTTCCCTCCAACTCATCTATGTTATGTCTGTTTTCCTTCTCATGCCATCCGCCTCTACTTCTTTCCTTCCTCTTTCTCACTTTCTGGATTTTCCTCCCTGTAACACTCTGTTTTACAATTCATTCCCTTTTCTTCCACATCCCTTTGCACCTTCATATCTGCAAAGAGTGTAATCACCTGTGGACTCTCATGCTTAACTAAACTGAGCATACACACACATACACGCACACACACTTTTCTGCAGGTGGCGGTGTGTGACGTTGACTAATGTGATGCTGGTTGAGACATGTTGGCGTTAATCGATTAGCGCCGCAGCTTGACAGCGTGACTGCACACACACACACACTCATAGCGCTGCCGTGAAATCAAGGAAATGGAGAGAAAAAGACTTTGGAAATAGGAAAGAAATATATAGAAAAGATTTGAGGACACAAAATATGTTTCGGCAAAGAACATGCAGAAGACATTGTGAGGACAGGTAAAGTTACAGAGTGCGTATCTGTTTTGCTGTAAATGGAGCCAATATCTGCTGCCTGCATCACACTGAGATAAAACTTAAATAAGTAAATAATACACAAAACCATTTTTAGCACAACAGCATCTGATCTGTGTCACTGCTTCATATCAGAATAACACAAAAGAATTGATCAACTGATACTGAAGTAGGGAACATCCTAAACTGACCATTAATGATTCATTAAACTGCCATGATAACATGTTCACCACTTCTTCAAAGTCTCTCAAAGAAAATAAATATTTTTTTTTGGCTTTTTTTAAAGGATTTTTAACACTTCGTGGGGACAGTGTTCATTCAGAAAAATGCAATCAGTAAATTTCACTTCAGTCTATCAAGTTTTTTTGCTGATATTTTGTAGTTTGTCAGTGGGCAGCAAAATTATTCATCTCCCAGCACTATAGCTTTTGGGAAACTCACCTTGCTAGAGTTTAGATAGAGGGAATGACATCATGCTTCTATGTTTACCTGCGATGAAGCACGGCATGCGAAATGCCGTAAAACGAGTCAAATATTACTTTAGAACCACAATTCGCTGTGTGTTTGTGCGTCTGCACCAATGCAACAGATGGTTACCCACCAGGAAGCATCATTAAAGAGACACTGAGTGGTTTTGATTAAACAGCGAGTGTCATTAACAACACTGTATTTCATAATGTCATTAATGAAGGCCATGTTTCAGGAAGACATACAAAAGCTGCAACAACTGCAGATAACTCCTGTTTTAATCTTGCCATAGAGCTCCTTTATAAACCTAAAGGTCATACCAGGAATGAGGCAGGTCCAGATCTTTCAACAACGCAGACAAGAAACACAAATATAAAGAACTATTACTTTCTTCAACCAAGAATACAAATACAGAAACAGAAGATTTCCCTCAGATAACTTTCCCATATGGAAAAGAAATAGTAAAAACTTATATGTGATTACTCATGAAAGTGGCCACTTTCTCATTACTTTCATATATTGTTTTAGTAAGTATCCAAAACATGCAAGTTTCATTATATAATTTTTTCAAGGGATCTTATATCTGTTTTCACTCTTATATGCTTTTCATACAAGTTTCACACAAGACAGATACAAACTTTACAAACTTTATAAGATTTATATATATCTTTTCCATTGAGCAAGGATGCAGAATTTCATATATAAACAAAATGTAGTTCAGTTGTTGGCCAAAGAGATCGAACTTCAAACCATTCTACTTTACCACTTTATGGAGATGCTCCATTTTTCCAACAATAATGCCCCATTAAACACAGTAGAGACCTTATTTGATTAGCAATTAATTATTTTATCTGAGATACATCTTTAAGAAAGAAATGTTCAATCTTTCTTTTAATCTTGAGGCAAAAATCATTTTCATAAGTCTCCTCTCTGTTTGCCACAACTAAAGGAAAGAAGAAAAGGTAATTTTGACAGGGATGAAAATAATTACATTATTTACAACTTTACATACTTATAGGGACCCCAGATTTTTTTTGTATGAGTGAATGCAGGAATAAATCAAAATTAAATTGATAAAATAACACTGTATTTTCTGGCATCACCCACCATTTAAACGCCGATCCACTAATAAATTGAATTGCTTGTGACGCATTATTTTTGATGGTTGGTCAGATTGCCTCAGTCTGTGCTTATTTAAAGCTGACTGAAAAGACTCCCAGAAACAAATCTGTAGGCGAACAGCAGCATCTAAAACGGTACATGTATGGCACAGTACAGTCTGCCATGGTTTGTTTTGTAGAAGGCAAGAGAAGATGAAAAAAATGACTGGGTAATCTAAATGTTGGAGTACTGTGTGGCTTCCAAGACGCTGTATTGGCTGCCGTCTACTCTGATAAACTGCATGTTATTAAACCATCCATTGTCATGCTAAATGCCCATTTTTGGCCTTGATACCCTATGTGCTTTGGTCACGCTGCCATATCACTGAAATGTGAATATAGAATAAAAGAAACAAAGAAATAAAAGAACTTTGCATTTAAAGAAAAGGGTCATGGCAAACAGGCAAACATTCACTTAAACCCTGCAAATTAATTTAAAAAAAACAATACGAATCTGTTTGAAACCCAAGTGTGTGCATGTGTGTGTGTGTCTGCTTTTCTGCTTTTGTCGATGTGTGTGCATGTGTGATAAACTATCTGGTACAGTACAACTATGATGTATGGCTCTCATCCCCACACTGAGACACAGCACTGATAGGACACACAAATACACACTGGTTCAGAACTGATGCAGAAGCTTGATAACACTGCAATAAACTCTCTCACACACAGAAAGTTACAAAGTACAATCATAGTGTGTGTGTGTGTCGGGCAGGTTGTGGAGGAAGAGAAAGAGAGGGAGAACAAAACGGAAAAGTTTCACTTCAAACAGAAGCCTTGATGTTGATATCATTTAATAACATGAGGTATTGCACAAACATACACAGAGTCGCAAAGCTCTCATTAGTCTTAACCGCAATGCTATCAGTTTGTACATGTTTGTGTGTGTGTGTGTGTGTGTGTGTGTGTGTGTGTGTATGGAGATGAGAATCAACACACAAACAGAGGAAATAGAAGAATGTAACTGAGGCAGTAAATGATGAGAACATTAGTCTTCTGACCTGCCACAGCATAGAGATCCCAGAGAACACAGTGAGAATTGCAGTCAGTGCTTCTCTTCTCTGAACCCCTGTCAGTTTTTATGTATTGAAATGTGTCGGTGTCGCGCTGACGGCATGTATGCATCAGTGTATGTAGGACAGTAACAATGCTGTTGAGTGATGCAATACTGTGAAGACAATAAGAAATGATACACCTCACATTTTTACTCGACTCATCAGAGTTTTAACTGAAAGATTTGCTTTTAAATGTAGGGAAAAACAAAATGCAACATTCAGAAAAAGAACATTTTTGCATCTTTTGGGGTATGATTTTTCTTTCCAACCATGACATGCTGGAGCATTAATACTAAAATTCACTCTGTAGGTTTAGACTAAAGTTCTTCTAGAAGCAAGTCTCACCATTTGACAGCAAACTATAACCCTCTGAGGTCTGAGTCATCATCGAGGATCACTCTACCTCTATCTGCAGACTTGTTTTTGGCAAGTTTTGGCAAACAGGGAAAGGAGAAAATAATCTTACTAACTGACACGCATAAAAAGATATTTACATTTTTCTAATAAAAAGTTTTTATTTGTCCAAAATATGGGGTTTGGGTTGCCACCTATGAAGAACTATAGACCTCAGAGTTAAACACTTTTGGGCATTTATTAGGACAATTATTCTTAAGTATTATCTAAATTAAATTTAAAAAATGGCATTTTAGGGAATCATTGGTCAATCCAAAAAATAATAATAATAATCACAGAATTTGCCACAGAAGGAAGAAAAACAGCCATATATGCAGTTGAAGAATTCAGGATTATTTGAGTGTCGTGTCTCTCTCCTATAATCTATGGTTAGAACCTAAATGTCACAGAACCAAAACCACAGATCACAGTGCGCCTGCATAAAAATTCATGACGATGGTCAATTACTTTACTCTGACATGCGCCCAATCGATGAATAAGGACATTTGCACTTGAATTAAATTGTTTTTCATTTCATCCTGAAAATCATATGGAAATCATGCTAAAACCCTGGTAAGCTGTAGAAAAGCTGCTCTAAATAAAAATTGACTAATCGATTATAGATGAATGTATGAATGTATGAATAATGTGTAAGACACACAGATTATGTTGTACTGTGGCTAGTTTTCTACAATTACATAAGCATGATAGGCAACTGTGGCAAACACTGACTTACACACTGAAAGAAATGTCAAAATAATGTAACACTTCTAAAAATGCATCCCGTGTATCAGTCTCCAAACTGTGACCTAACAATGCTAGCATAGAAAACAAAGAGTAGTAGTCACATGAGTTGTTCCATAAGCTATCTAGTCCAGATCATCGACTTCATACTTTATACCAGGTTCAGACACACCTGAAAAGGAATGATACTAAACAAAACACACATAAAGTCTTCAAACAACTTATGTTATGGCTTCTACACACAGTGCAATTTTAGCATTCAAAAAAATTTACTGCAAGCCCCACTGTGCTGTATGACAAGGATCTAATGAACATGTACATCAGTTTGATGCATGTAGACTGTACCATACTAAAACCCAATGAACTGGGACCAAAACATACGGATGTCAATCTTCTTTCTTCTTCCCATGTGTCCAAGCTTTTTGTCAAGTTTCGTTGCACCAGTGTCCTACCATAAAAAGGTAGGAGCACGGTGTTGGAGCCATTACCAAAGATGGTGGCAAGACTCTTTCACATTACGCATGTTTCATCTGGGACAGTCTCAAATTCGACAGGATATACCTGGCATAGGCATCCATTTTCGGACAGAGTAAAAACAGTAAGAACTATAAATGATGATCCTAGACAACTCTGCCAGTCATGTGAGTTTAAGCTCTGGATAAAGAGACTTGTCAGCCATTCAAGTAAAGTTGTTAACCAGCACTGCTGTCACAGCTAGAGATGTTGAAAAAGACTAACAGTTTGAAATTTGTTCCAGTTTGGTCTGATCAATCATCACATCCAAGTGATATTCATAATCACGTCAACAGTTGTCCCCAGTTTCCTTGAACCACAAAAAAACCACTATTGCAATTACAGAACCTAAAATTTGTCATTTTGGTCATTTGTCGTTTTTTTTACAACATAATTCAAACAGAAGTTGAACACAAGGTGTTTAATGAAAGAATCCATTTTCTTACAAATTGACTCGTTCCACCGTGGTGAGAGATTAACAGGTCAGCAATGCACCATAATTAGCACAATATAGTATATAATCTTTTCAGAGCTCTTATTTGCACTTAAACTAATGAATTAAAAATTCCAAGTTGAGAGAATAAATCTCTACAGGGAACAGCAAATTGAGTCAAAGTAGAAAACACTGGCAGAAAACATTCACATCAGATAGGCTTTCAAAAAAGCACAGCTACCATATTTACCCCCTTCCTCTGATTCAGCCGAGACTAAACACTGCTACTTAAAAAAAATATGAAAGTCCTTCTGATCAACAGCCTCATCAAAGTCAATTTAGCTTGTGTTTTTTTTCTCTTTAAAAATATTTTTTTTAAAAATCAATTACTAAGCGAACAGATCAAACAGTCTGAGTGACAGGCAGTCGCCAACAAATTAATCAGCGTCCTGAGGGACAGATGGCTTTGAAATGAACTTTCTCTGCTTTAAGCCTCAAAGCAACATTTTTTTCATCTTCACTACAATGACATACAACAGAAGAGTTATAGTGCTGTGGTTAGAAAACAACAGCTGCAATTAGTTCAGCAGCAGCTTGTCTTTGGTTTGAAAATGAAGACATAAAGCAAGGACGGAGTGGAGGAAGGGATGAGGGATATGTGAAAGGAGCCAGGGGTAGGACGTAGTATCAGAATTAAGGAAGCAAAAACAGATGGATGAAAAGCAGGAATACAATAGACACTGAAAAAACAAAGGGAAAGGAAGAACACTCGAAAGAAATATTCGAAAAAAACCTAAAAGGACAAAAAAGAAGAGTGTTAGAAACCGGCTAAATCAACTAAAGTCAGGGAATGAAGGAAAAGAAAGGAGAAAGAAGGAAAGAAGGATGGGAAACGAACGACTTAAGTTTGCTTCACTAGGAAAGTTATTTCTGCAATAGTAATTTCAGTCACTGTAATTATTTTCCAATTCAGCAGATGCATCATTCAAAGGACCTAGCCTACCTGTAAGCATACAGTGTTCTTTGAAGACTGCAAAGGCCAGAAGTGAAAAGGCTATTCAAAAAGTATTCATGCTAATTAGCTGGGTGCTAGCTATAGCTAGGTAAAGCCAGAGCGTTCTCACTCCCGAGGCGTAACATGTCGACATTTTGTCACGTCCCGCGGCGTTCCTGAGGAACGCGAAAGGAGACCTTCGGCGTTCTTATGGTACGGGGCGGGTTATGGCTGGAATCCAGTGCAATGACGCTCCCGCGGTAGTAGACGTTCCAGCCCTGTATTCCAGCCCTAAACCTAACCTTATCCCTAGCCCTGGCCATAACCTTATTCCTGGCCTTAACCAGGACTTTAATGATGTTAAATAGCGTGTTTCTAAGCGATTTGAAGAAAAAGAGCGAACATGTGTAGATGGAGTCCAGACGGTTCTCATATTTCCTCTTTTTCCGAGGTCATCATTTAGGAACGTGGTGGGTAACCGAAAACGTAATATGGTGACGATTTGTCACCTAGCGTAAAATGTTATGCTTTGGGAGTGAGAACGGGTTGGTAAAGCCTAATGGCGTGCTAATCAGAGATATTACTAAATGACACTGTATACATCTGTATATAATCGGGATGGAAAAAAACTAGAGGGAATGTCAAAGAAAGAGAACTGAGATAGCAGCAAAGATGGAGACAAAAACAAAGTGGGAAATTTACTAGCATAAGGAATGAAATTACATTTAATTATAACAAAACAGTAGAAGTATTAAAAAAAACACTGAAGTGCCAAAGTTATCATTTGTATTATTACTTTGTATTTAATTATATCTTATAATGACTATAGTGTTTGTATGTATACATGTCTCTAAGTATCTCCTCCATGGTCCAGTCTAAATCAATTAGTATCAAAAGCATTATTAAGATCTGTTGTTTTAAAATTATTATTAACACTAAATTACGATTTGCATTGGAATTTTGTTCAACTTGCTACTAAATACAAAAATGAAGAATTTGAAAAAGTGCAAAAACCTCTGTGCTTCCACACTAATGTGTGCAAACATTACAACTTACCGATTTAGCAGGAGATACAATAATTATTTCCTACACAACAGTTAAATATACATTTAGATATGTTGCTTAATTGTTAACAATGATTATACTATAACATTAACCTAATCTTAAATTGCTAAAGATCAAACATTTTATACCACCCATGGTTTAGAGCTTTTCCACTATATATATATATATATATATATAACACTTGGGTTTAGGCTGGATGTTTTGCCTCTGCTTTCACTTTTCAAAGACTACTTGGTTGGGTCACTTTCTGGGTCATTTTCTGAGGGAAGAAATTCCTTGAATCTTGATTTTCCAGTTCCTCTAAATTTAAACTAGCATCGAAAAAAAATATGAAAACAGAAATATAGAGAAATGAGAAAGATGGAGGTGTAAGATGAGTAGACAGAGGCAGAGATGGATAGAGAGATGGGAGAAGGGTTTGAGAGAGCAGTTATGAGTGTTATTAAGAAATGGCTGGACTGCTAACGGAGCGTTCAGACGGTGGTACAGCTGAATGCTTCACAGCCCAGCAAACACAAGCTTGGCCCCCTTCTCTCTCTTCCCCACAAGTTTATCTAATTCCCTCTCTCCCTTCTCTCTCTCTCTCTTTCTGATTCATTCATCTCCCTCTCTCTCAGTGTCCTCTAACTCTCCCCTGTAACATTTTAAATTGTAAAAATCCATTAAATCCAATGGTTTCGATCAGAGAGTGCAGCCGAGTGTATGTATTTATCTCTGCGTATGCCTCCGCCAGTTTATCTTTTTGCTCCGAGTTTGTGTGAGTGACAGGGCGTAAACAAGGTAATAACAGTGCTGAGTGGAGGTCTTACAGACAATTCAAAGCTATCAATAGCTTTGATTATTGCAGCCATCTAGCATGACAGTGTCCTTCTTTGGCGTTTACAATATGTAATTAGAATTATTTTATAATACTAATAATTATAACTTTACTTGCACAGCAGCACTAAAAAGTGTTTTAACAGACAAATGCTGAATACGAGCTTGAAAATGGCAAAAAAAAATGTGTAGAAAGAAAAAAGACATTACAAAGATACGAAGCAAAAAAATGTCAACATGAATAATAAAATGATAAAAGCAATATATTGTGACACAGAGACATATAAGAAAAATGAAAAAACAAAAAAACAAAAAACAAAACCAAAGCATGATAAGACAATGATGAAAGGAGACTCGCAAAAGATGATAAAAGCCTATAAAAATGTCAATTAAAGGACCAAAAAAAGCACATTTTTAATGGTAAATAAATTCTTAGCTTTAAAACCACAAGTATCTACAACAGATCAAATATTGTCTTACAAATTTAAAAATGCCTTTTAAAATGCCTCACCTATTTCATAGGACACCTGTATATTCTAAATAACACACGTTGTGTTGTTTAGGGGTTCCAACTCATCTAAATTACGGTGTTGCTGGGAAACAAGCAGTTTTTTTTTTGACCACGACTATGCCTATGAAGTCATGGAGAAACGTAAATTACACGGGAATAAAAAAGGCACTAAAAGAGAGGAACGTTGGGTTCCAAACGGCCTTCAAGCGGATTCGCATCCACTGGAGCACCGGCCCACAGACTTACGAGGACGCAGCGAAGGAACTGAGAGCACGGGGCATTGAGGTGGCCCCCACATGCGCGAACCCGGGACCCAGCACCGAAGAGAGAGTACGTAACGGATTTTCATGGCATGGAGTGGATACGGAGAGGGACAGAGGGACACGAATGGAAACTCGAGTCCGACGCAAACTGTGGGAATATAGAAGAGACTATTAAATATGAACGACAAGGAGGATAAGAGCTATACTCACAAGCCAGCAGACTATATAAGAAGGTAATATGCACCATTTGGTTTCATTGCTGTTCAAGTCGGTGTGTTGATAGTTCAGTTGATCAGATTTATAAGTTGCCATATATGTTGGACTCATCTAGTGTAAGTGGGATGCACCTGCTGGACAGTCGCCACAACACTAGGGAGAACCCGCCACCGTATGGTGGGTCCTTTCTCTCCTCTCCCCAACAGGGACCTAAAGGGGTCGAATGATCCTGAGTATTTGGAGGACTCTATATTGGCTCTATTGTTTTTGTGTACTTACTTTAGTTTTGTGTTAACAGTGGGGGCACAATGTTTTACCTCAGTGACATTTGGAATGCACATTCATGGCTCTATCTGGTGCTATAATAAAGCCCAATGTTAAAGGTACTCTCACTTAATGTAAATGGGCTCCAAAGCCCGGCAAAGCAGGGAAGAATTCTTAGTAAACTGAAAAGAGAGGATATTGATGTGGCATTTCTACAAGAGACTCATTTGGTGGGCCTTGAGCACGAGAAACTTAAGAGACAAGGTTTCAAGCATGCTTATTACTCTTCAAATGGTTTACGACATATGAGAGGGGTGGTTATTTTAATATCAGGGAGGGTTATTTTTGAACATTTTGCTACAATTAGGGATAGAGAAGGCAGATTTATCCTGGTACAAGGCAAATAGGATGGGGAATTGATCACGTTCTATAATGTTTATATTCCTCCAGGTTCCACATTTGATTTCTATAGGCAAGTATTCGAGGAAGTAGTGACAGAGGCACAGGGACTACTTGTCTGTGGAGGAGACCTTAATATTACATTAAAACCACATCTCAATCACAAAAACTAACTAGAAAACTGAACCTTCTGATAGAGGAGATGGGATTGGTGGAGGCATCTTAACTATACTTACGATTCATCTCCACATGCAACCTATTCGAGAATTGACTACTTCCTCACTTTTGGTACTGATATGAACAGAATACATGAGTGCCATATCGGGTCAATGGACGTTTCTGACCACTGCCCTCTATATTTATCTTTAAACCCTACTCAAAGGAGAAAAATAACCAACTGGAAATTAAATTCTAGCATACTGAATGAACGGACATGTGAACAGTTGACAAAAGACATTGCTGAATACCTGGAATTCAATGATAAAGATGAGTTACCCCCACTGATTTTGTAGGATGCGTGCAAAGCAGTGATGAGAGGAAAAGTTATTGCTATAACCTCTAATATTAAAAAATCCAAAGTTGCAAGATTCCAGAAGCTGCAGTCGGAACTATTACAATTAAGAGGCCACACACAAAAATACTATTGATACTAAGACAAAATTAGAAATGGCAAAGAAGAGAAATCTAATTGATGAGATATACACCCAAGACGTCCAAAAGAAATTAATGTTGACCAAACAAAGATATTATGAGGGGGGAGCTAAATATATGAAACAATTGGCATATAGATTAAGGAAACAACAAGCAGACAGAACAATAAAGGATAAGGGATCCGGAAACCAAAATGGAAATGCAGGGTATAGAGGAAATTAAGGGTTGCTTTAAGAGATACTATGAAAAATTATATTTACAACCACCCACAAACAATGACTTGACATGTTACACCTCCCTAAACTTACAGTAGAAGAAAACAAATTGTTAGGTACAGATGGTTTTACTGTGGAGTGGTACAAGAAATTAAAGGAACCTCTGACACCGGTCTTACTTAAAACATTTAATTGGGTCCTTACGAAGGGAGAAGCACCCTCCTCATGGAAACAAGCCATAATTTCTATTATACCTAAAGATGGTAAAGACAAATTAGAATGTTCCAATTACAGGCCAATAAGTGTATTAAATGTAGATTGCAAATTCTTTACGTCAATCATAGCACGGAGACTTGAAGGGATCATCCCAAGGATAATAAATCTAGATCAAACTGGATTTGTTAGCTCGCGCCAAACCCATGATAGTGTTAAGAGAACTCTGCAAATTATTAGACATATTAATTTAAATAAAATACCAGCTATATTATTGAGTCTAGATGCTGAAAAAGCTTTTGACTCTGTGAGATGGGAATTTTTATTCCAAGTAATGCTTAAATTTGGGTTTAATGGGTCCATCATTACAATATTGAGGGCTTTGTATAATAGTCCAACTGCAAAAATAAAGATCAACGGTGAACTTTCAGATGCTTTTAATCTTGAAAGGTCCACAAGACAAGGATGCCCACTGAGTCCACTCTGAGTTGCCATTTTTATAGAGCCGTTGGCTCAAAGGATTAGGCAGAATGATAAAATAAAAGGGATTAATATTGCTGGTTTACTTATCAAAACCTACTGAATCATTTATGGAGCTTATGTCAGTGCTAAAGGAGTATGGGTCCTACTCGGGATATAAACTGAATATACAAAAAACACAAGTTCTTAGTAGCTTTTATAGACCCCCACATTTGCTCAGCAAATACAAACTATGCTGGGACAAAAGAATTATCAAATATTTGGGCGTTAACTTATCAATGGATATAAGTTTGGAAGAAATCAACTACTCCCCACTTAAAAAAGATATCATGGTAGATATTAGCAGACGGTCATTAACCGCTTATCTAAGCATCTCTTCTAGAGTAGACACCATAAAAATGAATATGCTCCCAAAGGTATTGTACTTATTCCAGTCTGTTTCTATAGAAAACCCTGATAGATACTTTG
>NW_024582649.1:518476-541080 GCF_018398535.1 Haplochromis burtoni | reverse complement strand
TGCAACCTACCAAAAAATTATTTCCAAATTATATTGTTCACTGACTAATCTAAGGGGTCATGATACAAGATATGTTAAAGCAAGATGGGAAACAGAGGGTAATCTATCCCTAACAGGAGAGGAATGGGATGGGATCTGTAGGCAGCAGTGGTCGGTAACAAGCTCCCCCTCGTGGAGGGAATGCAGTTGGAAGAATGTAATTCGTTATTTTAATACCCCGGCTCAAAAGTCCAATTACTCTCATAACACAACATGCTGGAGGCAGTGTGGACATGCAGCAGCAAATCATTTCCACATTTTTTGGGAATGTCCTCGTGTGGTTCCATTTTTGAAGGAAATACATAAGGTCCTGGAAACAATCTTACAATTTCATTTTGCAGTATTGTACCCAGGTAACTTAGAGAGTCTTAATCGATGTAAACCGGATAAATATTTGTTCAGTTTGCTGAAATGGTAAATGGCCTGTATTTGTATAGCGCTTTACTAGTCCCTAAGGACCCCAAAGCGCTTCACACAACCAGCCATCCACACATTCACACACTGGTGATGGCAAGCTGCATTGTAGCCACAGCCACCCTGGGGCACACTGACAGAGGCGAGGCTGCCGGACACTGGCGCCACCGGGCCCTCTGACCTCCACCAGTAGGCAACGGGGGAAGTGTCTTGCCCAAGGACACAACGACCAAGACTGTCGGAGCCGGGGCTCGAACCGGCAACCTTCCAATTACAAGGCAAACTCCCAACTCTAGAGCCACGATTGCGGATCACGGATACTCCTACTATAAATACTCCTACTATAAATGAGTGGATTGATGTGATACATACTATTTTTGTTATGGAAAGAATAACTTATAGGCTAAAGTTGCAGGCGGACTCATTTGAGGATTACTGGTTGAAATGGTTGAAATATGTACAAAATGGGAGGCCCGATTTTGTATAATCTCATTGTATTTTCTGGTTTGTTTTGGGGTTTTTTGGGGTTTTTTTTTTGCCCATTAGTCTTTTTTGTTGTTGTTTTGTTTTGTTCCCCCCCCCACTGTGATTAAGTTTTATTGTTGTACATGTTGTATAAATAAGAAAACCAATAAAACATAAATTAAAAAAAATAAAAAATAAACAACACACTGAGATATGTAGAAGTGCATATGCATACCTGCAGTGTGCTGCTGTTGCGGGTTTAGTACCCCCGAAAAAATAAAAGCTCAGTTCGTAGAATGTGGAATGTTTTTTACTGAGAAAATGTATCATTTAAAATGAAAACAAAAGGTCTTCTAAATTTAATGGCAGGAAAACGTCCCTGGGAACTTACTGATACAGGATTCTAGGAGATGAGTAGTCCTCGGTCTTTGTCAAATGCTTCATCAAGTGTTTTCAGTTGTTGAAAGGTCTGGACTGCAAGCAGGCCAGTTCAGTACCTTGACAGTTCTCGTATGAAGTCATGATGTTTTTATATTAGTTGCAGTATGAAGTTTAGAATTGTCATTGCTAATAAGTCAGATGGTGCCTCTTGTCTTTAGTCCAGAGGACGCAAATAGAGTTTCAGCATCTGATTCATCTGACCACTTTGCCTCATCCATTTAAATGAGCCCAGAGAAGATCGTGCCATTTCTGAACCCCATTCTCATGTGCCTTCGTCTTTACATGATAGAGCTTTGATCTGCATTGTGGATGGCGGATGGCTTACTGTTTTCACAGAAAATCATTTCTGGAAGGGTTCTTGAGCTCATGCAGTGATTTCCATGACAGAATCATGCATGTTTTTTTATGCTGGGCTCCCTGAGGACTAGAAGATCATGGACATCTATCATCGGATTGTTTTGTTTTGTTTTGTTTTGTTGTTTTTTTGGGGGGGGCTTCCTCCAAATTCTTGGATTGTTTTGATATTATTTACTGTACATGATGAAATATTCAAAGTCTTTGAAATTTTACATTGAGGATCATTTTTCTGAGATTGTTTCACCTTTTGTAAACATAGTTTGTTTGTTGTTCTGAGATTTTTTACACTCAGTCATGTTACTGACCTGTAGCAAATCAACCTAATTAGTTGCAAAATATTCCTCCAGCTGTTTCCTGTTGGTACCACCAGATGTTTGATGCTTGCCCCAACTTTTTTCTTCTTTTAAACATTTATAAATGCCTTCTAAAATTAATCTTAAGACAATTTAATATTAAGATCTTGCGATAACAGCAGATGACATGTGTCAAGTGATCTCACAGGGCTCGTTACTATCTGAACTTTGATCAAGAACTGAGATTACCCAGTTCAGGTTTGGGGGGAAAACAAATGTGGTCTTCCTTAGTGCCTTATTTCAAACAATAATAATACATTAGTCAGTAATACGATAATATGGACTGAAAGTTTTAGGGGTAATTAAAAATGTAAAAAACACTTTATCTGTATATTTATTTATTTTTTAATTTAAAGCTCATAGTTTATTTAATTATTGACAGGCTCATATTCCCCTCTGTGCCACCCATTTAAAAAGTCCTTGGTTGGGTGATCCCTAAAACACAGCCCCAGCATCTACTTATCACCAAACACATGGTTAAAATAAAAACAAGAATATCTTTTGCACATCAAACTGGATTGTAATGACTATTCATTGGTGCGTATAACCTAAATGCCAAGAGAATTTGATAGGTAAAACCCCGCAACCCTGCCTACTCCCTCAACTCCCATCCAGTCCAATCATGTATATTGGCAATCGGTGCTGCAGCTTTTAAAAAGCTTCTTATTCCCCAGTTTATTTTGACATTTTGATGCACGATCAGCTGTGGGAGGAGAGGAAAAAAAATAATTAAAAAATAAAAAACACCCTTTGAGACAAACCGAGGCCGCTTAACTAATTAGGAACATATATCACCGCTGGCTCCGACAGGCCAATTACACCTGATTGGAAATACTTTACTTTGTTTAACACATGCTTTTCATGTCGGTTTTAATTCAGTGTCAAAGCTTGCCTTTCTGAATATTAGAGTGGATGATTGACTGCTGAGGGCCTTACAGTGTGCAGTACATAAGCCAATAATGTCCCATTTGTCTGGTATGGAGGGAAAGCGGGATAAACAGATTAGAAAGGACATTAGATGTATAACTGGGTTAGTAAGGACATCAGCTCTAATGGGTAAATGTCCTTCACAAGAGTATCACTATGATTAATACAAAGTGATACCAATGACTGTGGGACTTCTGGGAAACAAAATCTTTGGCATGATGGGAAAAAAGGTCAAACTAGCAAAACATACTAGCAATGACAACATAAATGTGACACATTCCAAAGGTTTTCAGGCTCTTTCAGCTTTTCCAGGTTTTGTTATGTTTTAAAGGATTACATCTGTTTCTCTCAGCTGTCATCAGTGGCCCTTGAAATGCTTTCACAGACTAACTAGAGTCAACAAATGACTAATAAAATGTATTAAAAAAACATAAGGACAGGCGCAAACCTGGCTGAGTAAGATCTCACATTGAAAACATCATATATCTAAAATGACTGTATAAGGGGCAAAGATCTGTGGAAGACCATACGATGTTCTTCATTTGCACTGAGCGTTTCTCAGTGCCTGTAAAGAGAACAGCTAAGAGCGCCTTCTATCTCAAAAGGAATACATTTGGAAATCTTGTCACCAAATCCAACCAAATAAATAAGGACAATGGAGCGAGGTTAAACAGTGCTTTCAATTGGCTCTCTAAATCAGATCCCGAGTTCCTTTGAGGGACTAATAATCACAGTGGCCAAGTGCTGAGCTAACCATTAATCCAAGTGGTTGAGTTTTAAAAAGATTGGACTACAAAACCATTTATTATATTTGTCTCTAAACATATCCATTTCACCTATGAAATTAGGAATTTTACATTGGAAGTTTATAACGAGGGACTCCCTTCCAAAGCCAGTGTAGTTGCTGGTTAGCATAATGAAACATTTCTACCATGATGGTGTCTTCTAGAACAACACTGTTCCCATCAAGGGGCAAATGTCTCATTGAATCACCTTGAGAAGACTGTTGTTGTGACTTGCCACTGTATAAATACAATATAATTAAATTGAATTGACTGGTTAAATAAGTCAGAAAATAATGCGTGCTATGGCCTTTGCAATCACCAGACCTCAAACGAGTTGTTGAATTTGGACTAACATGTTAGACAGTGCTTTGCACTGTACAACTAGACTTGATGAGGCAACCGGAGACCAACCGAAGCCTGGACGGCCAACCATCTGTGAGCTTCCTGTGTGGACAGGGCTTTGGAAAACAAAGCCAAGTCGCAGAGGAACCAGTTCAGGTAGTCCCAACAACTTAAAGGTGTTTCTGCATCTGAAAGCATGCTAGAACTTCTCTGCTGAGAAACTACACTATAATGCACCAATGACGTATGTGCCGATCAGGTGGAGAAGAAGAAGTTTAGGAGAGTTATAACAGGAATGCTTACTTGACCGTAGTGTATGCATCTTTCTGGGTCTGCAAATAAGTATAATCCCTGCTTTACATTCACTTGTTTTATTTCCATTTTTTTAGCCTTCTATCTGTGAAAAATATTTCCCTGTAAATTCTTTTAGTTTAGTCAGTCACACCACTTTGGTTTCAACACTTATTCAGAGACTCTGCTTGTTCACGCTGGACTGATCAAAGTAGGATCTAATAGAAACTTAAACCAACAGTCGACATTTCTGCAATCACTCCAGAGGAAAATCAGGCGTCAGAGCTCAGCTATGTACAAATCTGTGCAGACGCTCGGCGAGACAAAAACACGTCTTTCATATGCAAACCCGCAGAGAGCGGCACAGCCTGATTCAATAAGTGAATGTCTTTTAGTTTCTCTGTGAGCATCTCTGTGTTGTACTTAATTGCTATGTCTTTCACGGGGTAAACAGAAACAAGCAGCTATATTTTCTGTCATTACACTACATTGTTGGACAAGAACACTTCCCGGAGCCATTTTGTGTTTGCCAACAAAAAAGATAGGTGTTTGAATAATTGTTTCCATGGTGATTTTTTTTTCTTCAGTGTGCAAGTGTGTGACAGCAGGCAGGACGAGAAGAATTAAGAAAAAAAAGAAAAGATGAACGAAATGCCCAGCAGCCACGTCGGCGGCCGAAAGCAATTTCCTCGTCTAAATTTAGTTATGCAAAGCCTATGGGCATCATCAACATTTGGTAATTAGTTTTATAATTACTGCTGTTTCCCTCTCCCTCTGTCATTCCATTTTTCTTTACACTGTGACTCGGGAATCAAAACATCTCACACTCGCAGCTGGCCAAATTACCCTCTGTTTATTAAGTGCGAGCATGCAAGGGGAGTGGTTTTAGCCAGCGGATGGAGCGGCGTGTCGGCTGCAGAGCCAAACGGGGCTAAGCTGGGGGCCGGTAGGAGCGCCACAGGTTTTTGCAGTGAGAGAACCAAAGCTGCGTTTGACAAGTTTATTATGCTGAGAAGTAGGAGCTGCCTCGCTTTTTCGTTTTATGTTTAAGATGAGATCCGAGGGTAAAAAGCTGCAATGATTACAACTAGATAGGGGGTATTTTGGCGAAAGACATAACAATTATCACCCAGTGTGTGCATGATGTAATGCAAATAGCAGAGGCCCTGTGTTTTATATGGTTTCAATCACACATGCTGCGCTTTAGTTTAGAAGACGAGTTGTGTTGTCTTATTTCAGATATCAGTGGGAAGTTGAGCCTGCTGTTAAATGACGTCTAACCTGAATGCAACAGCTGGAAGGATATTCGAGTTGTTAGTTTACAGAAAGAAACAATGAGCTGTTAGAGCAAGTCTAATCTGTCAAAACAAATCCAGATAATATGCATCTTAAAATGCATACTCTGAAAACTTCAAGTGAAAGACGTTTCAGATTACTATATTTGATCTTAGATAGCTTTGAAGTTACAAAAACACAACGTTTCTTTTAAATTTGCACCAGTCAAATCCATATTTTAAACAGACTTCCATGAGGAGCAGCTTTAAATTGTATTCTGTCTTTGAAAGATCTTGCAATGACATTCATTAAAAAGAGCTTGCCTAAAGAACTTTGCCATTTCTAATAGATAGCAAAAAATATTAAGCTCATGATGAAAAATTTTGTCCACATGCAAAAGCAACAATGTGGTCCAGACAATGTCCAGACAACTCAAAGTTAATGACATTCATCAGCTTCAATCAACCACGGGCCAAATAACCACTGGCAGCAGAAAGTTGGGAGGACCCTGAAACAAACTTTTCTTAGCTTTGGAGTGAGCAATTGAAATGACTGCTAATAAGACTGAAGGATACTTAACTTGAGTGAAGGATATTTAACCATCTGCAACAAAGCAATGTGATATGTGAATTGCTTCCTGTATGGGTGGGGATGAACACTGAAGCCCCATCATGTAACCTGCATGGATGCCTGATATGCAACTTTAATTTAATTAGGGTGTCTGTCCTGTCATTGCAGAAAGTTGAACTTGCCATTTGATTTGTGCTTTCGGTTTCCAGTGCACTGCCAGTGTGAATACTTAAACTACAAGGAAATCTGTTACTGGTGTGAGAACATAAAAAATGTATTTTGTCAATAGATAAAGGTAATCAGGAAAATGTAATTTAAAAAGAGTTACCTTTAGTTCGACAGTGTTGAACTCCTATACTTGAAGACTATATTTCAAGTTGAAAAAACACCCCGACCTTTGACAATTCATCAAGCCATGTATAATGTAAAATACTATACACAACTATGAAAGCTATAAATATTCAAAATTTAACTGGAAAGTCCTTTCCTTTTTGGAGTTGAGCAGCTTTACCTTTGAATGAATACAGTACTGACACCAGGCACTTACTAAAAAATCCCAGCCATACAGCAGGCAGTGGACGTCTGTTGGAAACCTTTTAGTGTTTGGGGAACAACTTATCTCTGTACCTTTTTTTTAATTCTCTCCATCTCTCGGTTTGAAACGAGCTTCATCGCTGACTCGCTGTCGGATTGCAGTGTGCAGGCTGGGTTGGGCAGGTGGGAGGGGTTTGATGTGAGTGCTGTGTTTATCCGGGTGTCGGGGTCACTGTGTTCCCTCAGTATAATGGAGGAAGCCATTAGCCCAGCCAGCAGGCCGCATCATAAAAACGTCAGCTGGTACAAAGAGACGAGATGGATCATAACGAGACGAGACTCCTGCTGCTCTCCCTCTCTGTCTCTCTGCCTCTCTCTCTCAGCCTCACTGATAGCCTCTGTCTCTCTAATTGACTATCTCGTTTATTTTTCTCTCTTTCTCCCCCGTCTTGTCGTTATCCCTCTCATTTTTCTACTCTGGCGCTTTCTTCTGATGCGCCTCTTTTCCCCCCGTGTCTCTCTTTCGCTCTCTCTCTCTCACTCAGCGCTTAGAGTCTCTCTAAGCAGGAGGTTGATTTTGTATAAAGCGGCAGTCTGGCTGTATGTAATGCTAAGTGGATAGGAACACACACTCACATAAATACACACTAAACAATGCAGACAATACTTCACAACATGACTTGATATAGAATCATCTCAATCAGATTTAGGCTACAACATTTTTTTTTTTTTTTTTTGTGGGCTTACACAAATCTCCGTAGAGGGAAGGAATAAATTTACATGTACTGATATTAGCAGAGTTAAATCCTGGACTGCATTATCATGGTGAATGATGGTCAAGTAACGGTTAATCTTTTTACACAGGAGTGTGGCTGCTCCTTTCTGATCTGTGGGGAGCTCTGGGAGCGTCATTCTATTGCAGTGGTTCCCAAACTTTTTTTGCTGGGCCCCCCTTTTTTTTTACAAGAAAAATGTTCGCGCCCCCCGCGTGCACGCGCTCACGCACACATCCTCCAACCACACACATACATATTTTGCTCCATTGCGATTTATTTCACACCTCAAACATAAACAGCCCAGCGCTGCTCCCGACGAAGGGAAAAGCAATTCTGCAGGGGAGACCTACCTCGGCACTTGTGCAGGTGAAGCCAAAGGGAAGATATGCTTCACCATATTTTCTAGTCTTTGGCTTAGAATGAAGTTGGTTTGGAAACATATTCAGCTATGCTTCATCTCCTGCTTTGCGTTTCTGTGGGCGCCCGTGCTAGCAGTGTCCAAGCGTTTTGTTTCCCTTTTCATACCGCCCCCCCTGCCATGGCTCTGCGCGCCCCCCCCGCCAGGGGGGCGGGCCCCACACTTTGGGAAGGTCTGTTCTATTGGATTCCATCCACAATCCGGAGCGTATCATACGGACGCGGAAGGTTACATTTTGCGTTACTATGAGACGCCTTGGGACGTGACAAATCGTTGGTATGTTACACGTTGTGAATGAGGACGCTCTCCAACATGGCTGGCTTGGTTTTGGAGCACTTTTTGAGAGTGAAGTTATTAGTTAATGCTACCAAACCTAGTTAGCAAGCAAAATCTATAAAGGCACAAAGAAAGTCTCCCTGACTATTGTTGAATAGCGTTACCAATGGATCTATTATGCCAACATTTCAAAGTTCTTAGCCACTAGTGTCTTTCAAACCAATAATCTGCTAAATGTGTTTTTCACTATTAAAACAGGCCTTATAGTACTATAGGGTCCCTAAAAAGGTTACAAAGTTTGTTACTAATGTGATAATGTTATCTGATGTGATTTGACACATTTTATGTTCCAGAACTTTTTTTTTTTTTTACGTATGCACAGTCTACTGTAAGTGTATTTGCTTCCAGTTATCCTTTTCAGGGTTGCGGGGGGCGCTGGAGCCTATCCCAGCTGTCATTGGGAGAGAGGCAAGGTACACCCTGGACAGGTCGCCAGTCTGTCACAGGGCTGTTTTTTAAAACACAACTTTGAAAATACACAATTTTTCCACATTAAAAACTGCAGTGAAAGATCCTGAGCTCGCATTCACCCACCCACACACACCTGATATTCCTCATGAGTCTCGTGAGCTCATGCACTGAGCAATAACTAGGTATGTGGATCTTATAAAAATGCCATAATTTATTTTTTTAATAACAGAGAGAGAGGATATTTATACAGAATGTAAAGCAGCACAGATATGAACAAGGTGTGTTTACAAGGAGTAGGGTGGAGTTCGTATTTATGCAGGTACCTGTGTGTTTTCTTAATATCCTTATATGTGTATTTCTCTGAATATTGTCAGAAAAAAGTATGTGCAAAACTTGTGTGTGTGTTTGGATTAGTGCGTATATTGTTTGTTTGTGAGTGGAGTACAGTGAGTGTGTGTGTCTTGATTTTTAGACTGGCTCATGAAGTGTGGCATTTTGGTGTCTGCTGCTCTCTGCATGCATAATGAATAGCCAGGTGTCGAAGGGGGTCACACACACAGGCACGCACAGATGCACGCACCAACACCAGACTGTCAGACAGAAACAGAGACCCTCAAAGCTTTTCATACACACTACCGGACACACATACTGTACCTGCATATGCAACCACAAACACCACCATAAATTCACACATAAACACAACGACCGACATTCACCTACGCACTTAAATAGTGAGCGGTCAATCGTTTTTACACACACGCACACACACAAAATGGGCTGGGTGTCAGGATGCTCCAAAGGTCACGGTTGTTTGTGTGGAGTCCTGTAGCAGATGTGGAGACTCTTACTGACAGGAAGTCAAAACCTCCCACACTAAACTGTAGAAGAGCAACTGATGGGTCAATTACTGCAAAGGTCAATGGGGGAGGAGGGGAAGGTGTACAGGGGCATGAAGTGCAAGGGTGGAGGAGGATAAGGAAGGAGTGGAAGAAAGGTGATTACAGGAAGTGGATGAGAGGATGGGGGAAATGGAGAATGGGGAGAAGGAAATAGAAAAAAGTCAAACGGAGGTTAAGAAAGTAAAGAGTTAGGAGTGGGAAAGGAGAATCAACTGAGGAGGAAAAAGCGAAAGAGGATTTAATATAGTGCATGAACCAAAATAAAGGAAAAGATGAAGAGGAAAAAGGTAAGGAAACAGGAAGGTGGTGTGAGGGGAAAAGGGTAAAGGATAGGAAGTAGAGGGGAAGAAAGGGAAGGACACAACATGAGGTGAGAATGAACAAAACAAGAAAGACAACAAACACGGCAAATGGAAAAGAAGTTAGAAGAAAAACAGAATTTAACTGAAAAGAGGAGAAATATAAGTTGGGGAAAGGAAATGGAAATGAGAGGAGAAAGGATAAAAAAATGAATGCATATTGCAAGCACACATATCAAAATCATGTGGTCAGAAATCATATCTAATTTTCTTTCTGCCTTTTGAAAAGAAATATTAAAAAGGAAGAAACAGAGATGTGTACAGGATGGGGAGGGGGAAGAGAAAAGAAAAAGTGCTAAAGTGAAAGAAATTAGAGAAAAAAGAGAGAGGAAGACAGAGAAAAACTAAAACCAAGGAGGGAAAAACAACAAATGAGGATATTGTCAGATGGAAAAACAGAAAGAGTATAGAGTCATAAGTAGGAATACTACACACACACACAGACTCACACATACACAGAACGATCTTCATTACCTGAACCAATGCAGAGCAGCTACACAGAGGCCAAAATCAATAATTCTCTGCTGTTCCAAACACTGCGAAACACACAAATACACAGATGCGCACGCACGCACACACATAGGCTGCAACACACAAAACAATTACAAAGTAAAAAGTCACATAGGCATGGATGCACATACACACTCGCACACAGTCTTCTAGAGAAGGATATTCATTCATTAGTGTCAGTCAATAGGAGAGAGAGTAAAGACAACCTAAACACGCACATACAACCTTGCAGAGAGAGAAGCATATCATGTACTGTATATGTTGTGTGCACAAGAGGGACAGTCTGATTGAATTGCTGTGTGTGCGTATGGACATAAAAACCTCACTTTGCACTTCTATTTAAGCAAAGTCTGTTTTGTGTTTTTGACCTTCACACTGAGGATTTGTTGATTTTTTATTTCTAGGACATCCACATTGTCAGGTTTGATTTTATCTGTGTAATAATGAGACTGTGAGCAGTTTTCTCACTTGGTTGGATAATTGTGTCCCTTATAACGGCCAGTGTGGCCAGTCAGAATTAATATAAATGAACAAAAACAGTCTAGAAATCTATTTTGGACAGGGTTTCCTGAAAGTATCACACAGAGGCAATCACAAAGTTATGGTTCTGAAAATAAATGAATAAATAACAAGAAGTCAAACGGAGGATTAAGGGTTGTTCATATAATATTTGTACCTCCACACACGTGTTAAATGTGATTTAGTATGATACTGTGTTTTGCAGGGCTGTGTTACAGGAAGTATACAACACACAGCCCTGAGAGCTCCAAAACAACCCAGCACACACTCACACACATGCACACATTTATCTGGTGTATACGTTTTGGTTCTGTTCATTAAAATGCATGCACCTCTTCAAAGCGCTGCCGACAATGATGCCATCTGCTGTTGTGCGGAGAGGGCATGTGTGAGCACACACATTAGACGTGCTCATGTGTAGAAACACCCATACATACACCTTACCTTTATTCACTCACACTCAACTACAGTCTCGCCCTGCGTGTACTCTTGTTCTCAGGTAAATATGGTTGTACTGTAGTTCTTACAGCACACACAAACAGTGAAACGCACTGTCGCCCCTAGAAATTTCAGACAATTTGCTTTCATCTTTGGGTCATTCCTACAAGCCCAAATGTCCCCTTTAAAAGCAAACGCTCCTCTTCTCCTTTAAGTGCGTCGCACAAAGGGGCCATTTCAAAGGCAAATTCCACTTAGATTCACAAGTGCTGTGTACACTCTGGTACTCCAGGCAGAAATTCATCAAAGCTTAATGTTCCCTTCACAGAAAAATCACTTAGCGCTGAAGCTAGCCGTGTGTGAGTGAGTGTGTGTGTGTGACAGAGAGAGAGAGACCGTGGTGCGTTTCTGCAGCTTTTGCAAGTTGTTTGATAGCAGTTTAAAGAACCACACAGTCGCTGCAATGCTGCTAGCTGTAAGCCTGATACGCCTATGTTTGCGTGTTCACTTTCATTTGAATAAAAATGTTCGTTTGAAGACACAAAGATGAGCTTTTGTGGAAACTAAATTGGGCAGTAAAGCTGTTGCTATGGCTCCGCTTGCACTGGCAGCTTTTTGGGTGAAAAGAGGTAATCTGGGTCAAAAATCAATCAATCAATCAAAAAAACTGTTATTATGCAAAAACCTCAAAATTATGTTTTATCTTTAAATGACATACAATGTCCAAGGGTAATAAAAAATGTAGTGAGGATCAGAAAGACAAGAAAAAAACTTAAAAAGGCTTTGTGCTGAAATTAGCACAGGGGAAAAAAGAAGAGGAAGAAACTGGTGAAACAACATTGAAAGCTTTATATATTTTTTCTCCATATGAGAACAAACTTAATGCGAATTTTCATTACCAAAAAAGTAATTTGTGAATAACTTCACTGGGATTGTCAGAGAAATTTAAAAGATACCTTTATCAAAGGTATCTCTGATAAAGCTAGGTGTTTGTAACTTTATCTATTCAGAAAGAATCTTTCTCACTTTTAATTTAAAAGTTTTAACAAAACTGCAATATTTTTTGATGGAATCCATAAAAAGTTGAAACTCATCTATGAGTGCTTAATTCAGGGGTTTCCAACTCCAGGTCTCAAGGGCCAGTGTCCTGCAGATTTTTGATCCAACACAGCTAACACAGACTTAAACGGCTAAATTTGTTCTCCAGAGGCCTGATAATGAACTAATCATTTGATTCAGATGTGTTGACCCAGGGTGATATCTAACCGCAGGACAGCGGCCCTTGAGGCCTGGAGTTGGACACTCCTGGTTTAAATCATTTAAAGCTGGAATTATTGACTGTAAACTAAAAAAAATGGATGTAATAACCATGAAGTCACCCACCAGTTTACAAAGTTATATTTTTGATGTTTTGAAGTGAGCATTTTTTAAATACAAGCTAGGCCCTCCCAAAGGTATACTGTGCTTTATCCTCCCTTTTGACTTTAATGAAGAACCTAAATGTACAAAATAATCATCATTTTGCATCCAGTATAACTTTAAACCATCAACTGAGGCAATAAACACATCAGGAAAGCGTTTAGTGAAAGCACGGGTCAAGAGAGCTGACTATACAACTGGACCTTCCCTGTTGACCACTAGATATAATACACAGGGGTAAGAAAAGCACTTTTGCCGCAGTCAGTGAAAAATCACAAGTGCCAAAATCATAACAAATGAAGTAAAAAGAAAAAAAAAGTTTATATCAAACAGTTCTTTAACACACAAAGTTAAACTTAGCGTCTTTCACATCCAGCAGTCAGGTCTACTCTCATCTCATCCGCAATATTTACATTTTACACAGGCGCTGCTTCAGTCAGCTAAGTAGGCAGTGTTTCGGTTTTGCCGACACAGTGGGTCAAATGTCTAGAATGAAACAAGGATTTATTCTGTCCAGAGTTGGGCTGTACCATTCTACCACTCTATGGTGGTTTTTAGGACAGTATAACATAGTTATATTTATATTTATAGTTTATTTATTTATATAGCACATTTAATTACAACAGGGTCCCAGCATTCCCTAATGAAGTGGCAAACCACCTCTAGATTATGTCAAACCAGTGCAATCTGGACTTGCATTCTCCTGAGGATTAATTTTATTTCCAGTAAGCAATGTCACCACTTTGTATTTAGCTTATGCATCATTTGCAGCTAACTGAACTCAAGTTACATCTGTTTGCCAAATTCACAGTAAAGCTGTTCTCACACAGGTTCTGATTTTCTTGCCAGACAACTGTTTCGGTACAACACGGTGAATCAAGCCAGTTTCAAACCCTTTTCTGTTCACTAAATCAGCTATAATCACATATTAAACGTCCATTTCGACAGAAAATCTGAAGTTGTGAGTTGCTAAAGCTACACTAGTCATTTGCAGTCAACAGTTCTTAAGTACACAACCAATGTTGCTTCATCTGTGAAAAACAAAGTTGGAAGAAAGAAAAAAAGCATAATCAAACCTATTCCAGTATGCATGAATGGTGAAAAAACGGAACCACAGGCTTATTCATAGTGAGAGAGAAAAAATCCTTATCCAGTTTAGTAGACTTTAGCATAGGTTTAACTTTTCAGACACAGGAACCACATCCCTTTTTGTTAATATGTAACCTATGGCTGCAATGCAGCATACGTGTGCTAAGGTTGACCTTTTACAAAAAGCAGTCTAATCTGTTGTTTAGGTATGGAGAGAGAGGAATCAATTAGTAATGTTTTCCATTAGTAGGAACCAGCTGCCCAGAGGGTAAATACTTTTTTACTCGTGAGGCTGACTATGGATGTAGTGGTAACCAGTAATTTTATTGCCTTGCATATATTTGTATGTCTGAGCTTAATTATGATTTGATGTGACCAAGTGTTCAACTGAAAAGTTCTTCTCAGGCTTTGATGCATCAGAAACAAATAATCATTGTGTCAGTTAGCAGCAGCTCAGTGGTCTGAGATGTTGGCTAAGTCTCTGCAGGTGTGGCTTATAAGATACCATGATTCAAATAATCAACAAGCAAAAGAAAAATAATTATACTTGTGCTAGGACACGAACCAACTACACTACAAAGAACATTTTTAATTTGAGTTTTTATATTTCAGATGTTTTATTCCTTAAACAAGCTTTTCTTGGTTCTTAATGATTTCTTTTTTTTTTTTTAAATACGCAGAACCACACATGTTTCCAATGTGTTATCTACCTTTGACCGAGGTGTTGGGCGGAGGTCCCTCAATTCGCAGGTTCCACGGTGGGTCTCCCTGGTTGGCGAAATCCCTCATCTTCAGATAGCTGATGGTGAGCCGGATGATGGAGGCCTTGTCCAGCTGGCTGGTGATGGCACCTGGCAGTGGCAGCATCTTGGCCAGTTCATAAAACTCAAAGTTCTCTTTTCCCCGACGCGACCTTGCCGCGTCCCGTGACTTCTCCTTCCTCAGAGCCTGCAGCCTGTAAGGAGTAAAAAAAAAAAAAGTTAAAAGAAATCTGATCACATGAAAGGGTTGTGCAGAACGTGATTTTCAGTAATCATCGGTGATGGGAATAACGGCATTACAAGTAACGGCGTTACTTTTTTCAGTAACGAGTAATCTAACTAATTACTATTCCTATCGTTACAACGCCGTTACAGTTACCAACAAGAAAATGCTGTCCGTTACTATTTTTCAACAAACAGACGGTTGAAGCTGTGTTCAGCTCACCGCATCTTATATCAGTTGCACGGAAGTAGCTGTAAGTAATCTGAACGCTTCAGCTTTAAGCAGCGGCGCGCGCTCCCGCAGACGGCAATCACCAACACTGTCTAGCACAACACCCGGAGCTAAGGGGGCAAAACAATCACATGAGTGCTGCTGTTTGACTGAGGAAGAATAAAGTAGTCGTGGTAAGCCAATCACATGACCACTTAAAGACAAAGCAACAAGGTGATATATACCAGTTTTTAAATTGTGTTGATAGGCCACGTAAAACCAGAGTCATGATAAACAATATATACGCGGCGTTTTTTCCTCAATAGTTTCATCACGTTTACTGTCTAAGGACAGCGCAGCGAGACCTCTCTGCTTATGAGCAAAAAACCCCAAACAAACAAAAAAAAAACAGGGGAAGTGTTAGGAGTGATGTTTGTGACGTTTAGCGTGTTTGGAGTGTGTAGTTCATGTGTTGTCTTGTGTAGTTAGTGTGTAGTGTTGTGGATAGTTTTGTGTTGTGTGTCAGAACAATGAGGCGGACTGCTGTCTCCAGGTAGAAACAGGAGTGATGCACCTGCTGCTGTCAGACCTGCAGGTATCAGGCTGTGATGTTCTCCTTTATAGTGGACAGAAATTATTTTTTTGGAGTGGCACAAATAATTTGTGTGGCATCTTATTGAATGCAGAACAGCTGATTGTTCTGTAAATAGTTTGAAATGGTTATTTAAAAAATCAAGGTAAAAGGTAAATGGATGCAAATAACTTTGTTGTTTGCAAAACTTGTGCATAGGATTTTAAAATTGACAATTTATATTTGCATTTAAAGTTATGAAATATGATTCAATAAACATGTTTGTGGTTGTTACAGTAAAAAATATAACTTTTTCTACTCGGATTTTATGTTTTTTGTCTGATTTTAGATCAATTGTGTTAATACAGTATGTCAAAATGAAAACATAACTGTAAATTCAGACACGTGAGGTTGTGCTGAAAAGGATGATACCAAACAAGGCAAAGTAAATAGTTTTTAAAGGTGAAATGTAGAGGAAACATCAAAAGTAGTTAAAAATGGCCAATTATACCCTGGACCCCAGAGGGTTAAACATTTTTTTAAAGTAACGCAATGGTTACTGCTCAAGTAAATAATTACTTTTAGAATATTGTAACTCAGTTACTTTTTTGATAACTATAATTAATTACAGTTGCCCAACACTGGTAATCATGTGTTACTGGAATAAAAAGCTTAATAAACATTCATAAGAGAAAAATGATAAATTATGCCCATAGATACAGTATGGTAACAAATATGGTGTGGTTTTAAAATGGTCTTCAAATAATGCTTTTACAGATACAGGAGCACTCGAAGACACACACAACACGTGTCCGCCACGGCCAGTTTCACCAACACTGCTTTAAACCTTTTTTTTTTTTTTTTATCTTGAAGAAAAGGATGACACATTTTAATTTCAAGTCACTTATATTATATTTCTATTGCACAAAATCACAACAACAGTCACCTCAAGACACTTTATACTGTAAGGTAAACACTATATAATCATAGAGACAACCCCAACAATCTGACAACCCTGCATGAGCAAGCACTTGGTGACAGTGAGAAGGAAAAACTCCCTTTTAACAGGAAGAAACCTCCAGGAGAACCAGGTTCAGGGGTAGGAAGTAGGACTGGGCGATATATCGAGTTTTTTAAAATATCAATATATTTTTATACGAGATATAAGATGTGACAATATCGTTTATATCGATATAGTATATATTACGTTATAATTATACTTGTGGAGCTGCAAGTTTGCCTCTCTTTCGTCCACTTTTGTCTCTATGCAACGTTACTCGGCCTCGCCTCTCCCCTTCACTGAACACAACTCCCCCTCCCCCATCGCTTCACCTGCAGGCAACGACACGATGGATACGGCAACGGACGGCGTCAACGTGTTAGCGAGCTAAGCGCGCTAATGACATACAGCCCCTGTGAGCTGCATGGCCTAAAATCCTTTCATTTTCTCAAAAATCGACAGTGCGCCTTATGTATGAATTCTGGTTGTGCTTACTGACCGCGAACTGATTTTATGTGGTACACAGCGCTTAAAAATCTGTCAAAAAATGTTTTAGCATGACTTTGCAGCTGCACCGCTTGATGGATTGTCGGAGCATTACGGCTACCGTGGTCTGGAGCCTCGCGGAGTGATACGTACTGTGCTTCAACGTAATATTACCGTATTGTGTGTATATGGACCACAAATGGCACCTGTAAGAGACGTGGTTACAAAGAGGATTTCAAACTCCAGGCTGTCAGTCACGCAGTAGAACTTTTGGGAACAGAGCAGCTGTAAAATCTGTCTTTGTTATTATGCTCAGCGTCTGTTAGTTTACATTTTGACTGAACAGTTGTGAGCTTTTTGTTATGCACAAAAACAACATTGTTTTCTTTTATTTATGGAGCATTATTATCAAACAAATGCTGATAATTTATTTTTGAGTAATTTCTTCATGTACATCTACGCTGTATGTTAATAAAAGTGCCTGTGTGACATCTGGGACACAGTGTGACTAAGAACTCTCTTTTTGTTCTTACCTTTTGGCTTTAAAAAAAATATCGAGATATATATCGTATATCGCCATCCAGCTAAAAAAACATTGAGATATGAATTTGGGATCATATCGCCCAGCCATCTGCCTAGGGGTGAGGGAAGGGAGACAGGACACAAAAAACCTCTTTACACCTCTTCACCAATACAAGAGTAATGTTGCACAGAAGCTTACAAATTCATGACCATCACAAAAGAATATTATCAATTACTACCATTATTCTTGCTTGTTACACCCCTTAGGTTGCTTCCTTTGCTACATGACTGTGTGAAATCATGCAGCAGTGAGCTCAGAGTAACCAAAAAGAAATTACAGCACACTCTGTGCTCTCTGATTAAAGCCATGAGTGAAAGAAAAAAATGCAAAATTGGTGTCCTGTGTTAAAATTCCCTTTTTTGTAGACCCCAGTCTCCTCCCTACATTATTATAATTACTACAGCCACCAAAGGGGTTATCTTTTAGACGTCACTTCACAATAAAACAACTGTTCATAATAACCAGTTTAAAGTCACTTCTTGGGGGCTGTCTCTTGTCAGTTATATATTACCCATTTTAAAGTCTCTTACCTCTTACCTCTTAACTTTATGACTTGTTGATTTCTTATTTTCTTTTGATTCCTATTTCCATATCAGGTAAGCTACTTGTGATGTATGCGACACACACAAACACACACACACACACACACACACACCTTTTATGCTCTTGATCATGTTTTTATTTATAATAACAATGCGCCGTGACAGCTCGTCCCGGTCCAGCCCACCTCCCCCTCGACTCTGCCGTCACTATATAGACACACAGAAGGAAAACACTCATGGCACAATCGCCACGACCTGTGGCTCACCTGCCTCCCGGTACCACCCCCCTGAGCTCACCGCTCCACCCCTCCCCTAGGCTACGCCAGGGACCACACCTCCGCCACACTACTGTAGCGCAGTGCCCTTACTCCAAAGTTAGACTTTTACAGAAGATTGTCTCTGGCCCCTCTCTCCAGTTCAAACAGATTCTGGCCTGTGCCAAAGACAGCTGTTCTAATATGGTGACTGTCTGGTATAGCGACTGACACAGTAGCTTACTTTTTTGTAGCACCACAGCAGACATTTTGTCGGTCTTAATGGTTGTAGGTCTAGTTTGTAGGTTCAGTGGTGTTTGCCTTTTGATATGGTAAACGGAAATAAACTAAGATTCCACGCTAATTAGCATTTGCACATTCTTCTGGGGAGGGAAATCTAAACACTTTCACATTAAACTGTCACGTCTTCTTCAGTGAACGAAAGAAGAAAACTACACCAACAAAGATCACCCTCTTTGCTAATCCCATTTCCTCCCTCTTTCTCTACTTTTCTTCATATTGAAACTACACTTTAAAGCACCTTGCAATCTGTCTCTCTGTTTATTCCATAACTTTCTTTTCATTACTTTTCCTCTATCACTTTCCACCCTATTACTTTATATCAAAGAATGACTCTGTTTATTCTCTCCCTTTCCCCCTCTCTCTCACCCTTCAACAACAACAGTGACGACCATACTTTCCTGCAGCCTCTCATCATCATCGGACGCCGTTATGAATTAACTCGGCAATAAATCAGCTGCTAAAAACCTCTGTGGGCTTCCTGCCGGCAACACACACATACGCACACGCACAAAGACAGGAAGACAGGTGATTAATTTTTGCTGGAGCTAAAAAAAAAAGTGTGAGAGAAAAAGTGTGTGTGTGTGTGGGGGGGGGGGGGGGGGGGTAAAGAGAAGAAGAGGGATGAGATGGAGGGATAGCGGACAAACACTTTAGAGGAGGAGGAGTTGTTTAGGGCTAGAGATGAAAAATGGATGTCATCTGGCAGAGAGTATAATTTTCATACTGTTTGTCATTTATTTATCAGGGGGAACAAATAGTAAATGGAAAGAAGAGGTTGACAAAATACAGTACTTTTTCAACGTATGTAATCACTCCCTTTCTAAAAAGTTGCATTTTATTGATTTTTTGACTTTTAGTATTATTTTTTAACATTGTAACACATTCTATTTATAGCATTTGAGGTACAGCACAGCACTTTACAGCATAAATTAAATCATGAATGCTGTCAATTCAAACAGGTGCAAGCTGATGGCCTCATAAAAGAGCTTATCTCAATGCCAGTCCCATCAGCTGATGCCTCAGGTGATAGATTTCTACACTTCAAACAGGCAAATGTCACACAGAGAGCAGTATTTAACTTGCCTTGGCCTGCCCACAGCTGCAAGCTGCTTTGCAACACACCTTCACCCGAACTCATTCTTTCATGGTTATGTATGACTTCATCAATTCCATTTTTATCTTTAATGCTTATTCGGTTCCATGCATGCTCTCCTGACCATCATCTTGACTATACAGAACCATAAAAGTAAGAAAGGAGAGGCTGAGAAAAAACATTACCATGTATATACAGTACTATAGCCTTTGATATAAGTCAGCTTTTGATGTATCACAGTTGCTGAAAACCAGTGCTACAGGCACGTTGTCACCATTTGTAACTCCAGCTATTAGTCAGCAGAGAAAAAGAGAAAAAAGGAAAATCCACTAAATGTTTTTGTGAGAAAAAACCCCACTACATTTACTATATTTACGCACACAAATCTGTCCACTGTGTGTATGAAGTCAGCACTGACGGCTGCTGGGAAAGCGAGGTGCAGCCAGGCAGACGGAATTTATTTGTTCCGCAAACTTTGAAAGCATTATGTTGACGGACGACAAATATGTCTTCATGTCTGTCTGCTGTTTGCAGCTCTGCCTGTGTAGAATATGTGTGTGTGTGTGTGTGTGTGTGTGTGTGTGTGTGTGTGTGTGTGTGTGTGTGTGTGTGTGTGTCAGTGTGTGTGTCAGTGGACAAGGAGGTGTGTTTGACCTTGACTCAAACAGACATATTTATCATGTACCGGCTGAGTAGGTAAATGCAACACTTGTTGTGATCGGGGCACGTGTGTGTGTGTGTGCATGGAGATGCTTGGGTCTTATAAACATGAAATGAAACTGTGTCGTAAAGTTCAGCCGGGTGACTTGATGGTGTTTTAAAGAGCTTGTCACAGCAGGCGAGGTGTGCGTGTGTATGTGTGTGTGTCATGTCGTAAAGTTCAGCGAGGTGGGTCGATGGCTTTTTAAAGAACTTGTCAGCTGAAAGGAGGAGATATGTGTGTTTGTGTGTGGGTGTGTGAGAGAGAGAGAGAGCGAGAGGGCGTGTGTATCTGACTATTTTAAGAGCATGTAAGCAGAGAGCTCGCTGGGAAGGTCACTGAGTGGCTAAGGTTTAACTTTCAGGTCAACTGGAGGTCAAACTGGCTATCAGTCATGTCACAGGACAAACTGTTGCCAAGCAGATTTACTGTCTGACTTAATTGCAGGTGACAGTATTATAAGCAGAGATGTGTTGGTAGGCTGCTTGGTCTCCCAATTCCATTTCAACCATCAGAAACTACTTATGTAAGTCCTGAAACAATACAAAGGGTAATTTCAACTTCAAAAGAACAAGACGTCCACATCAGAAGGTAGGTGTGTTGTGGTGGCAAAAGACTTTTGACCTATATGGCCAGAGTCTTGTCTGTGATCATTTTAAAATGTAGCTTTCACTGTTTGGCTAGGTTTAGGCATAGAGACTGATGTTTAAAATTATTTGAAACCTCACTAATACGTTTCCATAACTTTAGTTTAGACAGGACATGAAGTGAAACTGAGCCAAGATACTGGCAGCTCGACTGATCTCCAGCTAGCCCAAATTAGCGCATGTTCCAGTAGATACCCTTCTCCATATTAAATTGACCAATTTCATGTGGATAAGACTGTTTAAGCTGCTTCCCTCTACAATCGCTGTTGCCGTTGCAAGCAACTTTCCAACCCACCCCTATGCAAATAATAGTCAGAAATATTTCCGATATTTCCAAGGGGTACTTCTGGGTACTACAGGGTACTTCTGAGCAGTTTCCTGCCAGATCTGCATGGTTTTTCAAACCAGCATGGGACTATTTTCAAAACAGTATGAGACACTCAGACAAAATATAACATGCAAAAACCGAATAAAATATACTTAACACACCAAATGTTTCTTATTGTGTTGTGTCACTATATTCCTCAGAGACCAAAGTTTATTTTATGCCTGCAATCATTTGATTGAACAGAAATCCATTTTTGTTCCATTTATATTTCACAATATAAACCCTGCTTAATTTTTCTGCTCTTTTCTGATATCTGGGTATCTGTTTACATGATCAGCTCATCCATCTGCAGAGGCCAAACTGAGAGGAAGAATATTGCAGCATGCACTTCACAAAAATAACATCCACACAGGAATGTCTCTGATGAGATAAAGAGAAACACAGCGAGCAATATGAAAATAAAGAGATGAAGGCAGGAGATAAATGATTCAGGAGCGCCGTGAGGTAGACAACAGGGAAATCTGGGGAGGTTTGAGGTCCTGACCACTGATAGCCATCACAGACAACCGATAGAAATCTTTTTTATATATAAATAAACACACACACGTACGATGGGTGTTAAGTTTAACACTGTGCAAATGTAAGTTTGGTTCAAATGGACATTGTATAACAATTTTAAATTAATCTGTTTGTTGTTGTTTTTTTCAAATTGATTTAAAAACAATAAGAATGCCAGTAATTACAAAATGGTAAATATCAGCCCTAGTACCGTATTTTCCACACTATAAGGCGCACTTAAAATCCTTTAATTTTCTCAAAAATTTACAGTGCACCTTATAATCCAGTGCGCCTTATGTATGAATTCTGGTTGTGCTTACTGACCTTGAACTGATTTTATGTGCTACACGGCGCTCAAAAATCTGTCAGAAAATGTTT